>NC_136264.1:210271992-210509492 GCF_964187855.1 Myxine glutinosa
GCAAAATAAATGATACTTTTCCCCCCCAGATTGTATTGGCCACATGTTGCAAAATAAATGATACTTTTTCCCCCAAGATTGTATTGGCCACATGTTGCAAAATAAATGATACTTTTTCCCCCAAGATTGTATTGGCACATGTTGCAAAATAAATGATACTTTTTCCCCCCAGATTGTACTGACCACATGTTGCAAAATAAATGATACTTTTTAACCCCCAGATTGTATTGACCACATGTTGCAAAATAAATGATACTTTTCCCCCCCAGATTGTATTGGCCACATGTTGCAAAATAAATGATACTTTTTCCCCCAAGATTGTATTGGCCACATGTTGCAAAATAAATGATACTTTTTCCCCCCAGATTGTATTGGCCACATGGTGCAAAATAAATGATACTTTTTCCCCCCAGATTGTATTGGCCACTTGTTGCAAAATAAATGATACTTTTTCCCCCCAGATTGTATTGGCCACATGTTAGAAAATAAATGATACTTTTCCCCCCCAGATTGTATTGACCACATGTTGCAAAATAAATGATACTTTTTAACCCCCAGATTGTATTGACCACATGTTGCAAAATAAATGATACTTTTTCCCCCCTGATTGTATTGGCCAATTGTTGCAAAATAAATGATACTTTTTCCTCCCAGATTGTATTGGCCACATGTTGCAAAATAAATGATACTTTTTCCCCCCAGATTGTATTGACCACATGTTGCAAAATAAATGATACTTTTTAACCCCCAGATTGTATTGACCACATGTTGCAAAATAAATGATACTTTTTCCCCCAAGATTGTATTGGCCACATGTTGCAAAATAAATGATACTTTTTCCCCCAAGATTGTATTGGCCACATGTTGCAAAATAAATGATACTTTTTCCCCCAAGATTGTATTGGCCACATGTTGCAAAATAAATGATACTTTTTCCCCCAAGATTGTATTGGCCACATGGTGCAAAATAAATGATACATTTTCCCCCCAGATTGTATTGGCCACATGTTGCAAAATAAATGATACTTTTTCCCCCAAGATTGTATTGGCCACATGTTGCAAAATAAATGATACTTTTTCCCTCCAAGATTGTATTGGCCACATGTTGCAAAATAAATGATACTTTTTCCCCCAAGATTGTATTGGCCACATGTTGCAAAATAAATGATACTTTTTCCCCCAAGATTGTATTGGCCACATGTTGCAAAATAAATGATACTTTTTCCCCCCCAGATTGTATTGACCACATGTTGCAAAATAAATGATACTTTTTCCCCCAAGATTGTATTGGCCACATGTTGCAAAATAAATGATACTTTTCCCCCCCAGATTGTATTGACCACATGTTGCAAAATAAATGATACTTTTTCCCCCAAGATTGTATTGGCCACATGTTGCAAAATAAATGATACTTTTTCCCCCCAGATTGTATTGACCACATGTTGCAAAATAAATGATACTTTTTCCCCCAAGATTGTATTGGCCACATGTTGCAAAATAAATGATACTTTTTCCCCCCAGATTGTATTGACCACATGTTGCAAAATAAATGATACTTTTTCCCCCAAGATTGTATTGGCCACATGTTGCAAAATAAATGATACTTTTTCCCCCCAGATTGTATTGACCACATGTTGCAAAATAAATGATACTTTTTCCCCCAAGATTGTATTGGCCACATGTTGCAAAATAAATGATACTTTTTCCCCCAAGATTGTATTGGCCACATGTTGCAAAATAAATGATACTTTTTCCCCCCAGATTGTACTGACCACATGTTGCAAAATAAATGATACTTTTTAACCCCCAGATTGTATTGACCACATGTTGCAAAATAAATGATACTTTTCCCCCCCAGATTGTATTGGCCACATGTTGCAAAATAAATGATACTTTTTCCCCCAAGATTGTATTGGCCACATGTTGCAAAATAAATGATACTTTTTCCCCCAAGATTGTATTGGCCACATGTTGCAAAATAAATGATACTTTTTCCCCCCAGATTGTACTGACCACATGTTGCAAAATAAATGATACTTTTTCCCCCAAGATTGTATTGGCCACATGTTGCAAAATAAATGATACTTTTTCCCCCAAGATTGTATTGGCCACATGGTGCAAAATAAATGATACTTTTTCCCCCCAGATTGTATTGGCCACATGTTGCAAAATAAATGATACTTTTTCCCCCCAGATTGTATTGGCCACATGTTGCAAAATAAATGATACTTTTTCCCCCCAGATTGTGTTGGCCACATGTTGCAAAATAAATGATACTTTTTCCCCCCAAGATTGTATTGGCCACATGTTGCAAAATAAATGATACTTTTCCCCCCAGATTGTATTGGCCACATGTTGCAAAATAAATGATACTTTTTCCCCCCAGATTGGTATTGGCCACATGTTGCAAAATAAATGATACTTTTTCCCCCCAAGATTGTATTGGCCACATGTTGCAAAATAAATGATACTTTTTCCCCCCAGATTGTATTGACCACATGTTGCAAAATAAATGATACTTTTTCCCCCCCAGATTGTATTGGCCACTTGTTGCAAAATAAATGATACTTTTTCCCCCCAAGATTGTATTGGCCACATGTTGCAAAATAAATGATACTTTTTCCCCCCAGATTGTATTGGCCACATGTTGCAAAATAAATGATACTTTTTCCCCCCAGATTGTATTGTCCACATGTTGCAAAATAAATGATACTTTTTCCCCCCAGATTGTATTGGCCACATGTTGCAAAATAAATGATACTTTTTCCCCCCAAGATTGTATTGGCCACATGTTGCAAAATAAATGATACTTTTCCCCCCAGATTGTATTGGCCACATGTTTCAAAATAAATGATACTTTTTCCCCCCAGATTGTATTGGCCACATGTTGCAAAATAAATGATACTTTTTCCCCCCAAGATTGTATTGGCCACATGTTGCTAAATAAATGATACTTTTTCCCCCCAGATTGTATTGACCACATGTTGCAAAATAAATGATACTTTTTCCCCCCCAGATTGTATTGGCCACTTGTTGCAAAATAAATGATACTTTTTCCCCCCAAGATTGTATTGGCCACATGTTGCAAAATAAATGATACTTTTTCCCCCCAGATTGTATTGGCCACATGTTGCAAAATAAATGATACTTTTTCCCCCCAGATTGTATTGGCCACATGTTGCAAAATAAATGATACTTTTTCCCCCCAGATTGTATTGGCCACATGTTGCAAAATAAATGATACTTTTTCCCCCCAGATTGTATTGGCCACATGTTGCAAAATAAATGATACTTTTTCCCCCCAGATTGTATTGGCCACATGTTGCAAAATAAATGATACTTTTTCCCCCCAGATTGTATTGGCCACATGTTGCAAAATAAATGATACTTTTTCCCCCCAGATTGTATTGGCCACATGTTGCAAAATAAATGATACTTTTTCCCCCCAGATTGTATTGGCCACATGTTGCAAAATAAATGATACTTTTTCCCCCCAAGATTGTATTGGCCACATGTTGCAAAATAAATGATACTTTTTCCCCCCAGATTGTATTGGCCACATGTTGCAAAATAAATGATACTTTTTCCCCCCAAGATTGTATTGGCCACATGTTGCAAAATAAATGATACTTTTCCCCCCCAGATTGTATTGACCACATGTTGCAAAATAAATGATACTTTTTAACCCCCAGATTGTATTGACCACATGTTGCAAAATAAATGATACTTTTTCCCCCCTGATTGTATTGGCCAATTGTTGCAAAATAAATGATACTTTTTCCTCCCAGATTGTATTGGCCACATGTTGCAAAATAAATGATACTTTTTCCCCCCAGATTGTATTGACCACATGTTGCAAAATAAATGATACTTTTTCCCCCAAGATTGTATTGGCCACATGTTGCAAAATAAATGATACTTTTTCCCCCAAGATTGTATTGGCCACATGTTGCAAAATAAATGATACTTTTTCCCCCAAGATTGTATTGGCCACATGTTGCAAAATAAATGATACATTTTCCCCCAGATTGTATTGGCCACATGGTGCAAAATAAATGATACATTTTCCCCCCAGATTGTATTGGCCACATGTTGCAAAATAAATGATACTTTTTCCCCCAAGATTGTATTGGCCACATGTTGCAAAATAAATGATACTTTTTCCCTCCAAGATTGTATTGGCCACATGTTGCAAAATAAATGATACTTTTTCCCCCAAGATTGTATTGGCCACATGTTGCAAAATAAATGATACTTTTTCCCCCAAGATTGTATTGGCCACATGTTGCAAAATAAATGATACTTTTTCCCCCCCAGATTGTATTGACCACATGTTGCAAAATAAATGATACTTTTTCCCCCAAGATTGTATTGGCCACATGTTGCAAAATAAATGATACTTTTTCCCCCCCAGATTGTATTGACCACATGTTGCAAAATAAATGATACTTTTTCCCCCAAGATTGTATTGACCACATGTTGCAAAATAAATGATACTTTTTCCCCCAAGATTGTATTGGCCACATGTTGCAAAATAAATGATACTTTTTCCCCCAAGATTGTATTGGCCACATGTTGCAAAATAAATGATACTTTTTCCCCCAAGATTGTATTGGCCACATGTTGCAAAATAAATGATACTTTTTCCCCCAAGATTGTATTGGCCACATGTTGCAAAATAAATGATACTTTTTCCCCAAGATTGTATTGGCCACATGTTGCAAAATAAATGATACTTTTTCCCCCCAGATTGTATTGACCACATGTTGCAAAATAAATGATACTTTTTCCCCCAAGATTGTATTGGCCACATGTTGCAAAATAAATGATACTTTTTCCCCCAAGATTGTATTGGCCACATGTTGCAAAATAAATGATACTTTTTCCCCCAAGATTGTATTGACCACATGTTGCAAAATAAATGATACTTTTTCCCCCCAGATTGTACTGACCACATGTTGCAAAATAAATGATACTTTTTCCCCCAAGATTGTATTGGCCACATGTTGCAAAATAAATGATACTTTTTCCCCCAAGATTGTATTGGCCACTTGTTGCAAAATAAATGATACTTTTTCCCCCCAAGATTGTATTGGCCACATGTTGCAAAATAAATGATACTTTTTCCCCCCAGATTGTATTGGCCACATGTTGCAAAATAAATGATACTTTTTCCCCCCAGATTGTATTGGCCACATGTTGCAAAATAAATGATACTTTTTCCCCCCAGATTGTATTGGCCACATGTTGCAAAATAAATGATACTTTTTCCCCCCAGATTGTATTGGCCACATGTTGCAAAATAAATGATACTTTTTCCCCCCAGATTGTATTGGCCACATGTTGCAAAATAAATGATACTTTTTCCCCCCAGATTGTATTGGCCACTTGTTGCAAAATAAATGATACTTTTTCCCCCCAAGATTGTATTGGCCACATGTTAGAAAATAAATGATACTTTTCCCCCCCAGATTGTATTGACCACATGTTGCAAAATAAATGATACTTTTTAACCCCCAGATTGTATTGACCACATGTTGCAAAATAAATGATACTTTTTCCCCCCTGATTGTATTGGCCACTTGTTGCAAAATAAATGATACTTTTTCCCCCCTGATTGTATTGACCACATGTTGCAAAATAAATGATACTTTTTCCCCCCAAGATTGTATTGGCCACATGTTGCAAAATAAATGATACTTTTTCCCCCAAGATTGTATTGGCCACATGTTGCAAAATAAATGATACTTTTTCCCCCCAGATTGTATTGACCACATGTTGCAAAATAAATGATACTTTTTAACCCCCAGATTGTATTGACCACATGTTGCAAAATAAATGATACTTTTTCCCCCAAGATTGTATTGGCCACATGTTGCAAAATAAATGATACTTTTTCCCCCAAGATTGTATTGGCCACATGTTGCAAAATAAATGATACTTTTTCCCCCAAGATTGTATTGGCCATATGTTGCAAAATAAATGATACTTTTTCCCCCAAGATTGTATTGGCCACATGGTGCAAAATAAATGATACATTTTCCCCCCAGATTGTATTGGCCACATGTTGCAAAATAAATGATACTTTTTCCCCCAAGATTGTATTGGCCACATGTTGCAAAATAAATGATACTTTTTCCCTCCAAGATTGTATTGGCCACATGTTGCAAAATAAATGATACTTTTTCCCCCCAAGATTGTATTGGCCACATGTTGCAAAATAAATGATACTTTTTCCCCCAAGATTGTATTGGCCACATGTTGCAAAATAAATGATACTTTTTCCCCCCCAGATTGTATTGACCACATGTTGCAAAATAAATGATACTTTTTCCCCCAAGATTGTATTGGCCACATGTTCCAAAATAAATGATACTTTTCCCCCCCAGATTGTATTGACCACATGTTGCAAAATAAATGATACTTTTTCCCCCAAGATTGTATTGACCACATGTTGCAAAATAAATGATACTTTTTCCCCCAAGATTGTATTGGCCACATGTTGCAAAATAAATGATACTTTTTCCCCCAAGATTGTATTGGCCACATGTTGCAAAATAAATGATACTTTTTCCCCCAAGATTGTATTGGCCACATGTTGCAAAATAAATGATACTTTTTCCCCCCTGATTGTATTGGCCAATTGTTGCAAAATAAATGATACTTTTTCCTCCCAGATTGTATTGGCCACATGTTGCAAAATAAATGATACTTTTTCCCCCCAGATTGTATTGACCACATGTTGCAAAATAAATGATACTTTTTCCCCCAAGATTGTATTGGCCACATGTTGCAAAATAAATGATACTTTTTCCCCCAAGATTGTATTGGCCACATGTTGCAAAATAAATGATACTTTTTCCCCCAAGATTGTATTGGCCACATGTTGCAAAATAAATGATACATTTTCCCCCCAGATTGTATTGGCCACATGGTGCAAAATAAATGATACATTTTCCCCCCAGATTGTATTGGCCACATGTTGCAAAATAAATGATACTTTTTCCCCCAAGATTGTATTGGCCACATGTTGCAAAATAAATGATACTTTTTCCCTCCAAGATTGTATTGGCCACATGTTGCAAAATAAATGATACTTTTTCCCCCAAGATTGTATTGGCCACATGTTGCAAAATAAATGATACTTTTTCCCCCAAGATTGTATTGGCCACATGTTGCAAAATAAATGATACTTTTTCCCCCCCAGATTGTATTGACCACATGTTGCAAAATAAATGATACTTTTTCCCCCAAGATTGTATTGGCCACATGTTGCAAAATAAATGATACTTTTTCCCCCAAGATTGTATTGGCCACATGTTGCAAAATAAATGATACTTTTTCCCCCCCAGATTGTATTGACCACATGTTGCAAAATAAATGATACTTTTTCCCCCAAGATTGTATTGACCACATGTTGCAAAATAAATGATACTTTTTCCCCCAAGATTGTATTGGCCACATGTTGCAAAATAAATGATACTTTTTCCCCCAAGATTGTATTGGCCACATGTTGCAAAATAAATGATACTTTTTCCCCCAAGATTGTATTGGCCACATGTTGCAAAATAAATGATACTTTTTCCCCCAAGATTGTATTGGCCACATGTTGCAAAATAAATGATACTTTTTCCCCAAGATTGTATTGGCCACATGTTGCAAAATAAATGATACTTTTTCCCCCCAGATTGTATTGACCACATGTTGCAAAATAAATGATACTTTTTCCCCCAAGATTGTATTGGCCACATGTTGCAAAATAAATGATACTTTTTCCCCCAAGATTGTATTGGCCACATGTTGCAAAATAAATGATACTTTTTCCCCCAAGATTGTATTGACCACATGTTGCAAAATAAATGATACTTTTTCCCCCCAGATTGTACTGACCACATGTTGCAAAATAAATGATACTTTTTCCCCCAAGATTGTATTGGCCACATGTTGCAAAATAAATGATACTTTTTCCCCCAAGATTGTATTGGCCACTTGTTGCAAAATAAATGATACTTTTTCCCCCCAAGATTGTATTGGCCACATGTTGCAAAATAAATGATACTTTTTCCCCCCAGATTGTATTGGCCACATGTTGCAAAATAAATGATACTTTTTCCCCCCAGATTGTATTGGCCACATGTTGCAAAATAAATGATACTTTTTCCCCCCAGATTGTATTGGCCACATGTTGCAAAATAAATGATACTTTTTCCCCCCAGATTGTATTGGCCACTTGTTGCAAAATAAATGATACTTTTTCCCCCCAAGATTGTATTGGCCACATGTTAGAAAATAAATGATACTTTTCCCCCCCAGATTGTATTGACCACATGTTGCAAAATAAATGATACTTTTTAACCCCCAGATTGTATTGACCACATGTTGCAAAATAAATGATACTTTTTCCCCCCTGATTGTATTGGCCACTTGTTGCAAAATAAATGATACTTTTTCCCCCCTGATTGTATTGACCACATGTTGCAAAATAAATGATACTTTTTCCCCCCAAGATTGTATTGGCCACATGTTGCAAAATAAATGATACTTTTTCCCCCAAGATTGTATTGGCCACATGTTGCAAAATAAATGATACTTTTTCCCCCCAGATTGTATTGACCACATGTTGCAAAATAAATGATACTTTTTAACCCCCAGATTGTATTGACCACATGTTGCAAAATAAATGATACTTTTTCCCCCAAGATTGTATTGGCCACATGTTGCAAAATAAATGATACTTTTTCCCCCAAGATTGTATTGGCCACATGTTGCAAAATAAATGATACTTTTTCCCCCAAGATTGTATTGGCCATATGTTGCAAAATAAATGATACTTTTTCCCCCAAGATTGTATTGGCCACATGGTGCAAAATAAATGATACATTTTCCCCCCAGATTGTATTGGCCACATGTTGCAAAATAAATGATACTTTTTCCCCCAAGATTGTATTGGCCACATGTTGCAAAATAAATGATACTTTTTCCCTCCAAGATTGTATTGGCCACATGTTGCAAAATAAATGATACTTTTTCCCCCCAAGATTGTATTGGCCACATGTTGCAAAATAAATGATACTTTTTCCCCCAAGATTGTATTGGCCACATGTTGCAAAATAAATGATACTTTTTCCCCCCCAGATTGTATTGACCACATGTTGCAAAATAAATGATACTTTTTCCCCCAAGATTGTATTGGCCACATGTTCCAAAATAAATGATACTTTTCCCCCCCAGATTGTATTGACCACATGTTGCAAAATAAATGATACTTTTTCCCCCAAGATTGTATTGACCACATGTTGCAAAATAAATGATACTTTTTCCCCCAAGATTGTATTGGCCACATGTTGCAAAATAAATGATACTTTTTCCCCCAAGATTGTATTGGCCACATGTTGCAAAATAAATGATACTTTTTCCCCCAAGATTGTATTGGCCACATGTTGCAAAATAAATGATACTTTTTCCCCCAAGATTGTATTGGCCACATGTTGCAAAATAAATGATACTTTTTCCCCAAGATTGTATTGGCCACATGTTGCAAAATAAATGATACTTTTTCCCCCCAGATTGTATTGACCACATGTTGTAAAATAAATGATACTTTTTCCCCCAAGATTGTATTGGCCACATGTTGCAAAATAAATGATACTTTTTCCCCCAAGATTGTATTGGCCACATGTTGCAAAATAAATGATACTTTTTCCCCCAAGTTTGTATTGGCCACATGTTGCAAAATAAATGATACTTTTTCCCCCAAGTTTGTATTGGCCACATGTTGCAAAATAAATGATACTTTTTCCCCCCAAGATTGTATTGGCCACATGTTGCAAAATAAATGATACTTTTTCCCCCAAGATTGTATTGACCACATGTTGCAAAATAAATGATACTTTTTCCCCCCAGATTGTACTGACCACATGTTGCAAAATAAATGATACTTTTTCCCCCAAGATTGTATTGGCCACATGTTGCAAAATAAATGATACTTTTTCCCCCAAGATTGTATTGGCCACATGTTGCAAAATAAATGATACTTTTTCCCCCAAGATTGTATTGGCCACATGTTGCAAAATAAATGATACTTTTTCCCCCAAGATTGTATTGACCACCTGTTGCAAAATAAATGATACTTTTTAACCCCCAGATTGCATTGACCACATGTTGCAAAATAAATGATACTTTTTAACCCCCAGATTGTATTGACGACTTGTTGCAAAATAAATGATACTTTTTCCCCCCAGATTGCATTGACCACATGTTGCAAAATAAATGATACTTTTTAACCCCCAGATTGTATTGACGACTTGTTGCAAAATAAATGATACTTTTTAACCCCCAGATTGTATTGACCACATGTTGCAAAATAAATGATACTTTTTAACCCCCAGATTGTATTGGCCACTTGTTGCAAAATAAATGATACTTTTTAACCCCCAGATTGTATTGACCACATGTTGCAAAATAAATGATACTTTTTAACCCCCAGATTGTATTGACCACCTGTTGCAAAATAAATGATACTTTTTCCCCCCAGATTGTATTGGCCACTTGTTGCAAAATAAATGATACTTTTTAACCCCCAGATTGTATTGACCACATGTTGCAAAATAAATGATACTTTTTAACCCCCAGATTGTATTGGCCACTTGTTGCAAAATAAATGATACTTTTTAACCCCCAGATTGTATTGACCACATGTTGCAAAATAAATGATACTTTTTAACCCCCAGATTGTATTGACCACCTGTTGCAAAATAAATGATACTTTTTCCCCCCAGATTGTATTGGCCACTTGTTGCAAAATAAATGATACTTTTTCCCCCCAGATTGTATTGGCCACATGGTGCAAAATAAATGATACTTTTTAACCCCCAGATTGTATTGGCCACTTGTTGAAAAATAAATACTTTTCCCCCCCAGATTGTATTGGCCACATGTTGCAAAATAAATGATACTTTTTAACCCCCAGATTGTATTGACCACATGTTGCAAAATAAATGATACTTTTTAACCCCCAGATTGTATTGGCCACTTGTTGCAAAATAAATGATACTTTTTAACCCCCAGATTGTATTGACCACATGTTGCAAAATAAATGATACTTTTTAACCCCCAGATTGTATTGACCACCTGTTGCAAAATAAATGATACTTTTTAACCCCCAGATTGTATTGACGACTTGTTGCAAAATAAATGATACTTTTTAACCCCCAGATTGTATTGACCACATGTTGCAAAATAAATGATACTTTTTAACCCCCAGATTGTATTGGCCACTTGTTGCAAAATAAATGATACTTTTTAACCCCCAGATTGTATTGACCACATGTTGCAAAATAAATGATACTTTTTAACCCCCAGATTGTATTGACCACCTGTTGCAAAATAAATGATACTTTTTCCCCCCAGATTGTATTGGCCACTTGTTGCAAAATAAATGATACTTTTTCCCCCCAGATTGTATTAGCCACATGGTGCAAAATAAATGATACTTTTTCCCCCCAGATTGTATTGACCACATGTTGCAAAATAAATGATACTTTTCTCCCCAGATTGTATTGGCCACATGTTGCAAAATAAATGATACTTTTTAACCCCCAGATTGTATTGACCACCTGTTGCAAAATAAATGATACTTTTCTCCCCAGATTGTATTGGCCACTTGTTGAAAAATAAATACTTTTCCCCTCCAGATTGTATTGACCACATGTTGCAAAATAAATGATACTTTTTAACCCCCAGATTGTATTGGCCACTTGTTGAAAAATAAATACTTTTCCCCCCCAGATTGTATTGGCCACATGTTGCAAAATAAATGATACTTTTTAACCCCCAGATTGTATTGACCACATGTTGCAAAATAAATGATACTTTTTAACCCCCAGATTGTATTGGCCACTTGTTGCAAAATAAATGATACTTTTTAACCCCCAGATTGTATTGACCACATGTTGCAAAATAAATGATACTTTTTAACCCCCAGATTGTATTGACCACCTGTTGCAAAATAAATGATACTTTTTCCCCCCAGATTGTATTGGCCACTTGTTGCAAAATAAATGATACTTTTTAACCCCCAGATTGTATTGACCACATGTTGCAAAATAAATGATAATTTTTAACCCCCAGATTGTATTGACCACCTGTTGCAAAATAAATGATACTTTTTAACCCCAGATTGTATTGACCACATGTTGCAAAATAAATGATACTTTTCCCCCCAAGATTGTATTGACCACATGTTGCAAAATAAATGATACTTTTCCCCCCCAGATTGTATTGGCCACATGTTGCAAAATAAATGATACTTTTTAACCCCCAGATTGTATTGATCACATGTTGCAAAATAAATGATACTTTTTAACCCCAGATTGTATTGATCACATGTTGCAAAATAAATGATACTTTTTCCCCCCAGATTGTATTGACCACATGTTGCAAAATAAATGATACTTTTTCCCCCAAGATTGTATTGACCACATGTTGCAAAATAAATGATACTTTTTCCCCCCAGATTGTATTGACCACATGTTGCAAAATAAATGATACTTTTTCCCCCCAGATTGTATTGACCACATGTTGCAAAATAAATGATACTTTTTCCCCCCAGATTGTATTGACCACCTGTTGCAAAATAAATGATACTTTTTCCCCCCAGATTGTATTGACCACCTGTTGCAAAATAAATGATACTTTTTAACCCCCAGATTGCATTGACCACATGTTGCAAAATAAATGATACTTTTTAACCCCCAGATTGTATTGACCACATGTTGCAAAATAAATGTTACTTTTTCCCCCCAGATTGTATTGAACACATGTTGCAAAATAAATGATACTTTTTCCCCCCAGATTGTATTGACCACATGTTGCAAAATAAATGATACTTTTCCCCCCCAGATTGTATTGACCACCTGTTGCAAAATAAATGATACTTTTTCCCCCCAGATTGTATTGACCACCTGTTGCAAAATAAATGATACTTTTTAACCCCCAGATTGCATTGACCACATGTTGCAAAATAAATGATACTTTTTAACCCCCAGATTGTATTGACCACATGTTGCAAAATAAATGTTACTTTTTCCCCCCAGATTGTATTGAACACATGTTGCAAAATAAATGATACTTTTTCCCCCCAGATTGTATTGACCACATGTTGCAAAATAAATGATACTTTTCCCCCCCAGATTGTATTGACCACATGTTGCAAAATAAATGAGACTTTTCCCCCCCAGATTGTATTGACCACATGTTCCAAAATAAATGATACTTTTTCCCTCCAGATTGTATTGACCACATGTTGCAAAATAAATGATACTTTTCCCCTCCAGATTGTATTGACCACATGTTGCAAAATAAATGATACTTTTCCCCCCCAGATTGTATTGACCACATGTTGCAAAATAAATGATACTTTTTCCCTCCAGATTGTATTGACCACATGTTGCAAAATAAATGATACTTTTCCCCTCCAGATTGTATTGACCATATGTTGCAAAATAAATGATACTTTTCCCCTCCAGATTGTATTGGCCACATGTTGCAAAATAAATGATACTTTTTAACCCCCAGATTTGTATTGGCCACATGTTGCAAAATAATAATAATAATATGTTATAATATGTTGTGGCATAGACTCGTGCTCGCGGATCCTGATCCGCGGATCCTGAACAGCACGAAGCGGATCCTGATGAAAACTCGTGCTCGCCAACTTGAAAGACTCTGCAATAAAACGGGTCTCACAGTTCACTCCCAAGCCTACAAGGACCACCTACAACACTACAAAGATACCCTCTCCCGCGCCCGCTCCGCCTACTACTCTCAAATTATCCACTCTGGCTCCGGAAACCCAAAAGCACTCTTCTCGACAATAAACAAACTCCTCCGACCCCTGAACACCACCACCCAGTCATTCACAGTAGACAACTGCATCTCCTTCCTCTCTTTCTTCCAACGCAAAATTGACAACATCTACAACAGCTTGACCACCGCCACACCCGCTCCCCCTCCAACCACCTGCCCCCCCTTGTCCTGCCATCCCCTGTCTCGGTTCTCCCCAATCTCCCCTACTGACCTCTCTGAACTCCTCATAGGAATGAAAACTGCCACCTGCACTCTTGACCCCATCCCATCCAGCTTTGTCAAGGCCTCCCTCCCTGCTCTCTCTCCACTTATCATTGCAACAATAAACTCCTCCCTGTCTACAGGCATCGTCCCACCTTCCCTCAAAATTGCTGCTGTTACCCCCATTCTAAAAAAACCTGGTCTAAACCCTGACACCCTAAACAACTTCAGACCCATCTCCAACCTACCCTTTCTGTCAAAAGTTTTGGAACGAGCTGTAGCCACTCAATTCAAACATCATCTCTCTGCCAATAACCTGTATGAAACATTCCAATCCGGATTCCGCTCCAACCACAGTACTGAAACTGCTCTCCTCAAAATCACCAACGACCTTCTCCTCTCCTCTGACGCTGGCAACCTCAACATTCTCGTCCTCCTCGACCTCAGCGCTGCCTTTGACACCATCGATCACACCATCCTCCTCACCCGACTTGAATCCACCTTTAACGTCACCGGCACTGCCCTCTCTTGGATTAAATCATACCTCTCTGACAGACGCCAGTTCATCTCCATCAATAACTGCAAATCCCCCACTGCTCCCCACCCCCAAGGTGTCCCCCAAGGTTCAGTTCTTGGCCCCCTCCTCTTCATCCTTTACCTGTCCCCCCTCGGTCACTTAATCCGCCGTCATGGTCTCCAATTCCACTGCTTCGCCGATGACATCCAGCTTTTCATCTCCACCAAGTCCGTCTCCACCGACACCCACTCTATCCTGACAAACTGCATCACTGAAATAAAATCCTGGCTTCAAATCAACTTCCTCAAGCTTAACTATGATAAATCTGAAATAATCATTATTGGCCCAAAAACGCTCACAAAATCCACCCATAACTTTGCCCTCAACATCGACGGTATCCCAGTATCCACCTCCCCTCAGATCCGGAATCTTGGCGTCATCTTTGACCAAACCCTTTCCTTCGACAAATACACTAAACAGATCACAAAGTCAGCCTTCTTTCACCTGAAAAACATTGCCCGTCTCCGCTCATCCCTCTCCTCCACGGCTGCAGAAACCCTCATCCACGCCTTCATCACCCCCCATCTGGACTACTGCAATAGCCTCCTCTATGGTTCACCCTCAAAAATCACCAATAAACTCCAATACATTCAGAACTCCGCTGCCCGTCTACTCACCCATTCCCGGACCCGTGACCACATCACCCCCGTCCTTTACAAGCTTCACTGGCTCCCCATCCCCCAGAGAATCCAGTACAAAATCCTCCTCTTGACATACAAAGCCCTCAATAACCTGGCCCCATCCTACCTGGCTGACCTCCTCTCCAGACACACTCCCACCCGCAACCTCCGCTCTGCTGGTACCAACCTCCTGACCCCCTCCATCCGGACCAAATTCAGATCCTGGGGGGACAGGGCCTTCTCCATCGCTGCTCCCACCCTCTGGAACTCACTACCTCACACCATCAGAGACTCCTCCTCACTCACCACATTCAAAACATCACTAAAGACCCACCTGTTCAACACTGCATTCAACATTCAACCCACAGCATTTAACCCCTGACTATCTCTTCTCCTTCTCCCTCCTTTTGCTTTAAATATTTCCCTATTGATTCTTGTCTTTTTGCAATTGTTGTTTTCATGTATTGTTATGCATTATGTTTTCCACTCTGTCAAAGCGCCTTTGGGATTCTGGAAAAGCGCTATACAAAATAAATGAATTATTATTATTATTATTATTGTATTGACCACATGTTGCAAAATAAATGATACTTTTTAACCCCCAGATTGTATTGACCACATGTTGCAAAATAAATGATAACTTTTTCCCCCCAGATTGTATTGGCCACTTGTTGCAAAATAAATGATACTTTTTCCCCCCAAGATTGTATTGGCCACATGTTGCAAAATAAATGATACTTTTTAACCCCCAGATTGTATTGACCACATGTTGCAAAATAAATGATACTTTTTCCCCCCTGATTGTATTGGCCAATTGTTGCAAAATAAATGATACTTTTTCCTCCCAGATTGTATTGGCCACATGTTGCAAAATAAATGATACTTTTTCCCCCAAGATTGTATTGGCCACATGTTGCAAAATAAATGATACTTTTTCCCCCAAGATTGTATTGGCCACATGGTGCAAAATAAATGATACTTTTTCCCCCCAGATTGTATTGGCCACATGTTGCAAAATAAATGATACTTTTTCCCCCAAGATTGTATTGGCCACATGTTGCAAAATAAATGATACTTTTTCCCCCAAGATTGTATTGGCCACATGGTGCAAAATAAATGATACTTTTTCCCCCCAGATTGTATTGGCCACATGTTGCAAAATAAATGATACTTTTTCCCCCCAGATTGTATTGACCACATGTTGCAAAATAAATGATACTTTTTCCCCCCAGATTGTATTGACCACATGTTGCAAAATAAATGATACTTTTTAACCCCCAGATTGTATTGACCACATGTTGCAAAATAAATGATACTTTTTCCCCCAAGATTGTATTGGCCACATGTTGCAAAATAAATGATACTTTTTCCCCCAAGATTGTATTGGCCACATGTTGCAAAATAAATGATACTTTTTCCCCCAAGATTGTATTGGCCACATGGTGCAAAATAAATGATACTTTTTCCCCCCAGATTGTATTGGCCACATGTTGCAAAATAAATGATACTTTTTCCCCCCCAGATTGTATTGGCCACTTGTTGCAAAATAAATGATACTTTTTCCCCCCAGATTGTATTGGCCACATGTTGCAAAATAAATGATACTTTTTCCCCCAAGATTGTATTGGCCACATGTTGCAAAATAAATGATACTTTTTCCCTCCAAGTTTGTATTGGCCACATGTTGCAAAATAAATGATACTTTTTCCCCCAAGATTGTATTGGCCACATGTTGCAAAATAAATGATACTTTTTCCCCCAAGATTGTATTGGCCACATGTTGCAAAATAAATGATACTTTTTCCCCCCAGATTGTATTGACCACATGTTGCAAAATAAATGATACTTTTTCCCCCAAGATTGTATTGGCCACATGTTCCAAAATAAATGATACTTTTCCCCCCCAGATTGTATTGACCACATTTTGCAAAATAAATGATACTTTTTCCCCCAAGATTGTATTGACCACATGTTGCAAAATAAATGATACTTTTTCCCCCAAGATTGTATTGGCCACATGTTGCAAAATAAATGATACTTTTTCCCCCAAGATTGTATTGGCCACATGTTGCAAAATAAATGATACTTTTTCCCCCAAGATTGTATTGGCCACATGTTGCAAAATAAATGATACTTTTTCCCCCAAGATTGTATTGGCCACATGTTGCAAAATAAATGATACTTTTTCCCCAAGATTGTATTGGCCACATGTTGCAAAATAAATGATACTTTTTCCCCCCAGATTGTATTGACCACATGTTGCAAAATAAATGATACTTTTTCCCCCAAGATTGTATTGGCCACATGTTGCAAAATAAATGATACTTTTTCCCCCAAGATTGTATTGGCCACATGTTGCAAAATAAATGATACTTTTTCCCCCAAGATTGTATTGGCCACATGTTGCAAAATAAATGATACTTTTTCCCCCCAAGATTGTATTGGCCACATGTTGCAAAATAAATGATACTTTTTCCCCCAAGATTGTATTGACCACATGTTGCAAAATAAATGATACTTTTTCCCCCCAGATTGTACTGACCACATGTTGCAAAATAAATGATACTTTTTCCCCCAAGATTGTATTGGCCACATGTTGCAAAATAAATGATACTTTTTCCCCCAAGATTGTATTGGCCACATGTTGCAAAATAAATGATACTTTTTTCCCCCAAGATTGTATTGGCCACATGTTGCAAAATAAATGATACTTTTTCCCCCCAGATTGTATTGGCCACATGTTGCAAAATAAATGATACTTTTTCCCCCAAGATTGTATTGGCCACATGTTGCAAAATAAATGATACTTTTTCCCCCCAGATTGTATTGACCACATGTTGCAAAATAAATGATACTTTTTCCCCCAAGATTGTATTGGCCACATGTTGCAAAATAAATGATACTTTTTCCCCCAAGATTGTATTGGCCACATGTTGCAAAATAAATGATACTTTTTAACCCCCAGATTGTATTGACCACATGTTGCAAAATAAATGATACTTTTTCCCCCCTGATTGTATTGGCCAATTGTTGCAAAATAAATGATACTTTTTCCTCCCAGATTGTATTGGCCACATGTTGCAAAATAAATGATACTTTTTCCCCCAAGATTGTATTGGCCACATGTTGCAAAATAAATGATACTTTTTCCCCCAAGATTGTATTGGCCACATGGTGCAAAATAAATGATACTTTTTCCCCCCAGATTGTATTGGCCACATGTTGCAAAATAAATGATACTTTTTCCCCCAAGATTGTATTGGCCACATGTTGCAAAATAAATGATACTTTTTCCCCCAAGATTGTATTGGCCACATGGTGCAAAATAAATGATACTTTTTCCCCCCAGATTGTATTGGCCACATGTTGCAAAATAAATGATACTTTTTCCCCCCAGATTGTATTGACCACATGTTGCAAAATAAATGATACTTTTTCCCCCCAGATTGTATTGACCACATGTTGCAAAATAAATGATACTTTTTAACCCCCAGATTGTATTGACCACATGTTGCAAAATAAATGATACTTTTTCCCCCAAGATTGTATTGGCCACATGTTGCAAAATAAATGATACTTTTTCCCCCAAGATTGTATTGGCCACATGTTGCAAAATAAATGATACTTTTTCCCCCAAGATTGTATTGGCCACATGGTGCAAAATAAATGATACTTTTTCCCCCCAGATTGTATTGGCCACATGTTGCAAAATAAATGATACTTTTTCCCCCCCAGATTGTATTGGCCACTTGTTGCAAAATAAATGATACTTTTTCCCCCCAGATTGTATTGGCCACATGTTGCAAAATAAATGATACTTTTTCCCCCAAGATTGTATTGGCCACATGTTGCAAAATAAATGATACTTTTTCCCTCCAAGTTTGTATTGGCCACATGTTGCAAAATAAATGATACTTTTTCCCCCAAGATTGTATTGGCCACATGTTGCAAAATAAATGATACTTTTTCCCCCAAGATTGTATTGGCCACATGTTGCAAAATAAATGATACTTTTTCCCCCCAGATTGTATTGACCACATGTTGCAAAATAAATGATACTTTTTCCCCCAAGATTGTATTGGCCACATGTTCCAAAATAAATGATACTTTTCCCCCCCAGATTGTATTGACCACATTTTGCAAAATAAATGATACTTTTTCCCCCAAGATTGTATTGACCACATGTTGCAAAATAAATGATACTTTTTCCCCCAAGATTGTATTGGCCACATGTTGCAAAATAAATGATACTTTTTCCCCCAAGATTGTATTGGCCACATGTTGCAAAATAAATGATACTTTTTCCCCCAAGATTGTATTGGCCACATGTTGCAAAATAAATGATACTTTTTCCCCCAAGATTGTATTGGCCACATGTTGCAAAATAAATGATACTTTTTCCCCAAGATTGTATTGGCCACATGTTGCAAAATAAATGATACTTTTTCCCCCCAGATTGTATTGACCACATGTTGCAAAATAAATGATACTTTTTCCCCCAAGATTGTATTGGCCACATGTTGCAAAATAAATGATACTTTTTCCCCCAAGATTGTATTGGCCACATGTTGCAAAATAAATGATACTTTTTCCCCCAAGATTGTATTGGCCACATGTTGCAAAATAAATGATACTTTTTCCCCCCAAGATTGTATTGGCCACATGTTGCAAAATAAATGATACTTTTTCCCCCAAGATTGTATTGACCACATGTTGCAAAATAAATGATACTTTTTCCCCCCAGATTGTACTGACCACATGTTGCAAAATAAATGATACTTTTTCCCCCAAGATTGTATTGGCCACATGTTGCAAAATAAATGATACTTTTTCCCCCAAGATTGTATTGGCCACATGTTGCAAAATAAATGATACTTTTTTCCCCCAAGATTGTATTGGCCACATGTTGCAAAATAAATGATACTTTTTCCCCCCAGATTGTATTGGCCACATGTTGCAAAATAAATGATACTTTTTCCCCCAAGATTGTATTGGCCACATGTTGCAAAATAAATGATACTTTTTCCCCCCAGATTGTATTGACCACATGTTGCAAAATAAATGATACTTTTTCCCCCAAGATTGTATTGGCCACATGTTGCAAAATAAATGATACTTTTTCCCCCAAGATTGTATTGGCCACATGTTGCAAAATAAATGATACTTTTTCCCCCCAGATTGTACTGACCACATGTTGCAAAATAAATGATACTTTTTAACCCCCAGATTGTATTGACCACATGTTGCAAAATAAATGATACTTTTTCCCCCTAGATTGTATTGGCCACATGTTGCAAAATAAATGATACTTTTTCCCCCAAGATTGTATTGGCCACATGTTGCAAAATAAATGATACTTTTTCCCCCAAGATTGTATTGGCCACATGTTGCAAAATAAATGATACTTTTCCCCCCCAGATTGTATTGATCACATGTTGCAAAATAAATGATACTTTTTCCCCCAAGATTGTATTGGCCACATGTTGCAAAATAAATGATACTTTTTCCCCCAAGATTGTATTGACCACATGTTGCAAAATAAATGATACTTTTTCCCCCTAGATTGTATTGGCCACATGTTGCAAAATAAATGATACTTTTTCCCCCAAGATTGTATTGGCCACATGTTGCAAAATAAATGATACTTTTTCCCCCAAGATTGTATTGGCCACATGTTGCAAAATAAATGATACTTTTCCCCCCCAGATTGTATTGGCCACATGTTGCAAAATAAATGATACTTTTTCCCCCAAGATTGTATTGGCCACATGTTGCAAAATAAATGATACTTTTTCCCCCCAGATTGTATTGACCACATGTTGCAAAATAAATGATACTTTTTCCCCCAAGATTGTATTGGCCACATGTTCCAAAATAAATGATACTTTTTCCCCCAAGATTGTATTGGCCACATGTTGCAAAATAAATGATACTTTTTCCCCCCAGATTGTACTGACCACATGTTGCAAAATTAATGATACTTTTTAACCCCCAGATTGTATTGACCACATGTTGCAAAATAAATGATACTTTTCCCCCCCAGATTGTATTGGCCACATGTTGCAAAATAAATGATACTTTTTCCCCCAAGATTGTATTGGCCACATGTTGCAAAATAAATGATACTTTTTCCCCCAAGATTGTATTGGCCACATGTTGCAAAATAAATGATACTTTTTCCCCCCAGATTGTACTGACCACATGTTGCAAAATAAATGATACTTTTTCCCCCAAGATTGTATTGGCCACATGTTGCAAAATAAATGATACTTTTTCCCCCAAGATTGTATTGGCCACATGGTGCAAAATAAATGATACTTTTTCCCCCCAGATTGTATTGGCCACATGTTGCAAAATAAATGATACTTTTTCCCCCCAGATTGTATTGGCCACATGTTGCAAAATAAATGATACTTTTTCCCCCCAGATTGTGTTGGCCACATGTTGCAAAATAAATGATACTTTTTCCCCCCAAGATTGTATTGGCCACATGTTGCAAAATAAATGATACTTTTCCCCCCAGATTGTATTGGCCACATGTTGCAAAATAAATGATACTTTTTCCCCCCAGATTGTATTGGCCACATGTTGCAAAATAAATGATACTTTTTCCCCCCAAGATTGTATTGGCCACATGTTGCAAAATAAATGATACTTTTTCCCCCCAGATTGTATTGACCACATGTTGCAAAATAAATGATACTTTTTCCCCCCCAGATTGTATTGGCCACTTGTTGCAAAATAAATGATACTTTTTCCCCCCAAGATTGTATTGGCCACATGTTGCAAAATAAATGATACTTTTTCCCCCTCGATTGTATTGGCCACATGTTGCAAAATAAATGATACTTTTTCCCCCCAGATTGTATTGTCCACATGTTGCAAAATAAATGATACTTTTTCCCCCCAGATTGTATTGGCCACATGTTGCAAAATAAACGATACTTTTTCCCCCCAAGATTGTATTGGCCACATGTTGCAAAATAAATGATACTTTTCCCCCCAGATTGTATTGGCCACATGTTGCAAAATAAATGATACTTTTTCCCCCCAGATTGTATTGGCCACATGTTGCAAAATAAATGATACTTTTTCCCCCCAAGATTGTATTGGCCACATGTTGCAAAATAAATGATACTTTTTCCCCCCAGATTGTATTGACCACATGTTGCAAAATAAATGATACTTTTTCCCCCCCAGATTGTATTGGCCACTTGTTGCAAAATAAATGATACTTTTTCCCCCCAAGATTGTATTGGCCACATGTTGCAAAATAAATGATACTTTTTCCCCCCAGATTGTATTGGCCACATGTTGCAAAATAAATGATACTTTTTCCCCCCAGATTGTATTGGCCACATGTTGCAAAATAAATGATACTTTTTCCCCCCAGATTGTATTGGCCACATGTTGCAAAATAAATGATACTTTTTCCCCCCAGATTGTATTGGCCACATGTTGCAAAATAAATGATACTTTTTCCCCCCAGATTGTATTGGCCACATGTTGCAAAATAAATGATACTTTTTCCCCCCAGATTGTATTGGCCACTTGTTGCAAAATAAATGATACTTTTTCCCCCCAAGATTGTATTGGCCACATGTTAGAAAATAAATGATACTTTTCCCCCCCAGATTGTATTGACCACATGTTGCAAAATAAATGATACTTTTTAACCCCCAGATTGTATTGACCACATGTTGCAAAATAAATGATACTTTTTCCCCCCTGATTGTATTGGCCAATTGTTGCAAAATAAATGATACTTTTTCCTCCCAGATTGTATTGGCCACATGTTGCAAAATAAATGATACTTTTTCCCCCCAGATTGTATTGACCACATGTTGCAAAATAAATGATACTTTTTAACCCCCAGATTGTATTGACCACATGTTGCAAAATAAATGATACTTTTTCCCCCAAGATTGTATTGGCCACATGTTGCAAAATAAATGATACTTTTTCCCCCAAGATTGTATTGGCCACATGTTGCAAAATAAATGATACTTTTTCCCCCAAGATTGTATTGGCCATATGTTGCAAAATAAATGATACTTTTTCCCCCAAGATTGTATTGGCCACATGGTGCAAAATAAATGATACATTTTCCCCCCAGATTGTATTGGCCACATGTTGCAAAATAAATGATACTTTTTCCCCCAAGATTGTATTGGCCACATGTTGCAAAATAAATGATACTTTTTCCCTCCAAGATTGTATTGGCCACATGTTGCAAAATAAATGATACTTTTTCCCCCAAGATTGTATTGGCCACATGTTGCAAAATAAATGATACTTTTTCCCCCAAGATTGTATTGGCCACATGTTGCAAAATAAATGATACTTTTTCCCCCCCAGATTGTATTGACCACATGTTGCAAAATAAATGATACTTTTTCCCCCAAGATTGTATTGGCCACATGTTCCAAAATAAATAATACTTTTCCCCCCCAGATTGTATTGACCACATGTTGCAAAATAAATGATACTTTTTCCCCCAAGATTGTATTGACCACATGTTGCAAAATAAATGATACTTTTTCCCCCAAGATTGTATTGGCCACATGTTGCAAAATAAATGATACTTTTTCCCCCAAGATTGTATTGGCCACATGTTGCAAAATAAATGATACTTTTTCCCCCAAGATTGTATTGGCCACATGTTGCAAAATAAATGATACTTTTTCCCCCAAGATTGTATTGGCCACATGTTGCAAAATAAATGATACTTTTTCCCCAAGATTGTATTGGCCACATGTTGCAAAATAAATGATACTTTTTCCCCCCAGATTGTATTGACCACATGTTGCAAAATAAATGATACTTTTTCCCCCAAGATTGTATTGGCCACATGTTGCAAAATAAATGATACTTTTTCCCCCAAGATTGTATTGGCCACATGTTGCAAAATAAATGATACTTTTTCCCCCAAGATTGTATTGGCCACATGTTGCAAAATAAATGATACTTTTTCCCCCCAAGATTGTATTGGCCACATGTTGCAAAATAAATGATACTTTTTCCCCCAAGATTGTATTGACCACATGTTGCAAAATAAATGATACTTTTTCCCCCCAGATTGTACTGACCACATGTTGCAAAATAAATGATACTTTTTCCCCCAAGATTGTATTGGCCACATGTTGCAAAATAAATGATACTTTTTCCCCCAAGATTGTATTGGCCACTTGTTGCAAAATAAATGATACTTTTTCCCCCCAAGATTGTATTGGCCACATGTTGCAAAATAAATGATACTTTTTCCCCCCAGATTGTATTGGCCACATGTTGCAAAATAAATGATACTTTTTCCCCCCAGATTGTATTGGCCACATGTTGCAAAATAAATGATACTTTTTCCCCCCAGATTGTATTGGCCACATGTTGCAAAATAAATGATACTTTTTCCCCCCAGATTGTATTGGCCACATGTTGCAAAATAAATGATACTTTTTCCCCCCAGATTGTATTGGCCACATGTTGCAAAATAAATGATACTTTTTCCCCCCAGATTGTATTGGCCACTTGTTGCAAAATAAATGATACTTTTTCCCCCCAAGATTGTATTGGCCACATGTTAGAAAATAAATGATACTTTTCCCCCCCAGATTGTATTGACCACATGTTGCAAAATAAATGATACTTTTTAACCCCCAGATTGTATTGACCACATGTTGCAAAATAAATGATACTTTTTCCCCCCTGATTGTATTGGCCAATTGTTGCAAAATAAATGATACTTTTTCCCCCCTGATTGTATTGGCCACATGTTGCAAAATAAATGATACTTTTTCCCCCCTGATTGTATTGGCCACATGTTGCAAAATAAATGATACTTTTTCCCCCCAGATTGTATTGACCACATGTTGCAAAATAAATGATACTTTTTAACCCCCAGATTGTATTGACCACATGTTGCAAAATAAATGATACTTTTTCCCCCAAGATTGTATTGGCCACATGTTGCAAAATAAATGATACTTTTTCCCCCAAGATTGTATTGGCCACATGTTGCAAAATAAATGATACTTTTTCCCCCAAGATTGTATTGGCCATATGTTGCAAAATAAATGATACTTTTTCCCCCAAGATTGTATTGGCCACATGGTGCAAAATAAATGATACATTTTCCCCCCAGATTGTATTGGCCACATGTTGCAAAATAAATGATACTTTTTCCCCCAAGATTGTATTGGCCACATGTTGCAAAATAAATGATACTTTTTCCCTCCAAGATTGTATTGGCCACATGTTGCAAAATAAATGATACTTTTTCCCCCAAGATTGTATTGGCCACATGTTGCAAAATAAATGATACTTTTTCCCCCAAGATTGTATTGGCCACATGTTGCAAAATAAATGATACTTTTTCCCCCCCAGATTGTATTGACCACATGTTGCAAAATAAATGATACTTTTTCCCCCAAGATTGTATTGACCACATGTTGCAAAATAAATGATACTTTTTCCCCCAAGATTGTATTGACCACATGTTGCAAAATAAATGATACTTTTTCCCCCAAGATTGTATTGGCCACATGTTGCAAAATAAATGATACTTTTTCCCCCAAGATTGTATTGGCCACATGTTGCAAAATAAATGATACTTTTTCCCCCAAGATTGTATTGGCCACATGTTGCAAAATAAATGATACTTTTTCCCCAAGATTGTATTGGCCACATGTTGCAAAATAAATGATACTTTTTCCCCCCAGATTGTATTGACCACATGTTGTAAAATAAATGATACTTTTTCCCCCAAGATTGTATTGGCCACATGTTGCAAAATAAATGATACTTTTTCCCCCAAGATTGTATTGGCCACATGTTGCAAAATAAATGATACTTTTTCCCCCAAGATTGTATTGGCCACATGTTGCAAAATAAATGATACATTTTCCCCCCAAGATTGTATTGGCCACATGTTGCAAAATAAATGATACTTTTTCCCCCAAGATTGTATTGACCACATGTTGCAAAATAAATGATACTTTTTCCCCCCAGATTGTACTGACCACATGTTGCAAAATAAATGATACTTTTTCCCCCAAGATTGTATTGGCCACATGTTGCAAAATAAATGATACTTTTTCCCCCAAGATTGTATTGGCCACATGTTGCAAAATAAATGATACTTTTTCCCCCAAGATTGTATTGGCCACATGTTGCAAAATAAATGATACTTTTTCCCCCAAGATTGTATTGGCCACATGTTGCAAAATAAATGATACTTTTTCCCCCAAGATTGTATTGGCCACATGTTGCAAAATAAATGATACTTTTTCCCCCCAGATTGTATTGACCACATGTTGCAAAATAAATGATACTTTTTCCCCCAAGATTGTATTGGCCACATGTTGCAAAATAAATGATACTTTTTCCCGAAAGATTGTATTGGCCACATGTTGCAAAATAAATGATACTTTTTCCCCCCAGATTGTACTGACCACATGTTGCAAAATAAATGATACTTTTTAACCCCCAGATTGTATTGACCACATGTTGCAAAATAAATGATACTTTTTCCCCCTAGATTGTATTGGCCACATGTTGCAAAATAAATGATACTTTTTCCCCCAAGATTGTATTGGCCACATGTTGCAAAATAAATGATACTTTTTCCCCAAGATTGTATTGGCCACATGTTGCAAAATAAATGATACTTTTCCCCCCCCAGATTGTATTGATCACATGTTGCAAAATAAATGATACTTTTTCCCCCAAGATTGTATTGGCCACATGTTGCAAAATAAATGATACTTTTTCCCCCCAGATTGTACTGACCACATGTTGCAAAATAAATGATACTTTTTAACCCCCAGATTGTATTGACCACATGTTGCAAAATAAATGATACTTTTTCCCCCTAGATTGTATTGGCCACATGTTGCAAAATAAATGATACTTTTTCCCCCAAGATTGTATTGGCCACATGTTGCAAAATAAATGATACTTTTTCCCCCAAGATTGTATTGGCCACATGTTGCAAAATAAATGATACTTTTCCCCCCCAGATTGTATTGGCCACATGTTGCAAAATAAATGATACTTTTTCCCCCAAGATTGTATTGGCCACATGTTGCAAAATAAATGATACTTTTTCCCCCAAGATTGTATTGGCCACATGTTGCAAAATAAATGATACTTTTTCCCCCCAGATTGTATTGGCCACATGTTGCAAAATAAATGATACTTTTTCCCCCAAGATTGTATTGGCCACATGTTGCAAAATAAATGATACTTTTTCCCCCCAGATTGTACTGACCACATGTTGCAAAATAAATGATACTTTTTAACCCCCAGATTGTATTGACCACATGTTGCAAAATAAATGATACTTTTTCCCCCAAGATTGTATTGGCCACATGTTGCAAAACAAATGATACTTTTTCCCCCAAGATTGTATTGGCCACCTGTTGCAAAATAAATGATACTTTTTCCCCCAAGATTGTATTGGCCACATGTTGCAAAATAAATGATACTTTTTCCCCCAAGATTGTATTGGCCACATGTTGCAAAATAAATGATACTTTTTCCCCCCAGATTGTATTGGCCACATGTTGCAAAATAAATGATACTTTTTCCCCCCAGATTGTATTGGCCACATGTTGCAAAATAAATGATACTTTTTCCCCCCAGATTGTATTGGCCACATGTTGCAAAATAAATGATACTTTTTCCCCCCAGATTGTATTGGCCACTTGTTGCAAAATAAATGATACTTTTTCCCCCAAGATTGTATTGGCCACATGTTGCAAAATAAATGATACTTTTTCCCCCAAGATTGTATTGGCCACATGTTGCAAAATAAATGATACTTTTTCCCCCAAGATTGTATTGGCCACATGTTGCAAAATAAATGATACTTTTTCCCCCAAGATTGTATTGGCCACATGTTGCAAAATAAATGATACTTTTTCCCCCAAGATTGTATTGGCCACATGTTGCAAAATAAATGATACTTTTTCCCCCCAGATTGTATTGACCACATGTTGCAAAATAAATGATACTTTTTCCCCCAAGATTGTATTGGCCACATGTTGCAAAATAAATGATACTTTTTCCCGAAAGATTGTATTGGCCACATGTTGCAAAATAAATGATACTTTTTCCCCCCAGATTGTACTGACCACATGTTGCAAAATAAATGATACTTTTTAACCCCCAGATTGTATTGACCACATGTTGCAAAATAAATGATACTTTTTCCCCCTAGATTGTATTGGCCACATGTTGCAAAATAAATGATACTTTTTCCCCCAAGATTGTATTGGCCACATGTTGCAAAATAAATGATACTTTTTCCCCAAGATTGTATTGGCCACATGTTGCAAAATAAATGATACTTTTCCCCCCCCAGATTGTATTGATCACATGTTGCAAAATAAATGATACTTTTTCCCCCAAGATTGTATTGGCCACATGTTGCAAAATAAATGATACTTTTTCCCCCCAGATTGTACTGACCACATGTTGCAAAATAAATGATACTTTTTAACCCCCAGATTGTATTGACCACATGTTGCAAAATAAATGATACTTTTTCCCCCTAGATTGTATTGGCCACATGTTGCAAAATAAATGATACTTTTTCCCCCAAGATTGTATTGGCCACATGTTGCAAAATAAATGATACTTTTTCCCCCAAGATTGTATTGGCCACATGTTGCAAAATAAATGATACTTTTCCCCCCCAGATTGTATTGGCCACATGTTGCAAAATAAATGATACTTTTTCCCCCAAGATTGTATTGGCCACATGTTGCAAAATAAATGATACTTTTTCCCCCAAGATTGTATTGGCCACATGTTGCAAAATAAATGATACTTTTTCCCCCCAGATTGTATTGGCCACATGTTGCAAAATAAATGATACTTTTTCCCCCAAGATTGTATTGGCCACATGTTGCAAAATAAATGATACTTTTTCCCCCCAGATTGTACTGACCACATGTTGCAAAATAAATGATACTTTTTAACCCCCAGATTGTATTGACCACATGTTGCAAAATAAATGATACTTTTTCCCCCAAGATTGTATTGGCCACATGTTGCAAAACAAATGATACTTTTTCCCCCAAGATTGTATTGGCCACATGTTGCAAAATAAATGATACTTTTTCCCCCAAGATTGTATTGGCCACATGTTGCAAAATAAATGATACTTTTTCCCCCAAGATTGTATTGGCCACATGTTGCAAAATAAATGATACTTTTTCCCCCCAGATTGTATTGGCCACATGTTGCAAAATAAATGATACTTTTTCCCCCCAGATTGTATTGGCCACATGTTGCAAAATAAATGATACTTTTTCCCCCCAGATTGTATTGGCCACATGTTGCAAAATAAATGATACTTTTTCCCCCCAGATTGTATTGGCCACTTGTTGCAAAATAAATGATACTTTTTCCCCCCAAGATTGTATTGGCCACATGTTAGAAAATAAATGATACTTTTCCCCCCCAGATTGTATTGACCACATGTTGCAAAATAAATGATACTTTTTAACCCCCAGATTGTATTGACCACATGTTGCAAAATAAATGATACTTTTTCCCCCCTGATTGTATTGGCCACATGTTGCAAAATAAATGATACTTTTTCCCCAAGATTGTATTGGCCACATGTTGCAAAATAAATGATACTTTTTCCCCCCAGATTGTATTGACCACATGTTGTAAAATAAATGATACTTTTTCCCCCAAGATTGTATTGGCCACATGTTGCAAAATAAATGATACTTTTTCCCCCAAGATTGTATTGGCCACATGTTGCAAAATAAATGATACTTTTTCCCCCAAGATTGTATTGGCCACATGTTGCAAAATAAATGATACATTTTCCCCCCAAGATTGTATTGGCCACATGTTGCAAAATAAATGATACTTTTTCCCCCAAGATTGTATTGACCACATGTTGCAAAATAAATGATACTTTTTCCCCCCAGATTGTACTGACCACATGTTGCAAAATAAATGATACTTTTTCCCCCAAGATTGTATTGGCCACATGTTGCAAAATAAATGATACTTTTTCCCCCAAGATTGTATTGGCCACATGTTGCAAAATAAATGATACTTTTTCCCCCAAGATTGTATTGGCCACATGTTGCAAAATAAATGATACTTTTTCCCCCAAGATTGTATTGGCCACATGTTGCAAAATAAATGATACTTTTTCCCCCAAGATTGTATTGGCCACATGTTGCAAAATAAATGATACTTTTTCCCCCCAGATTGTATTGACCACATGTTGCAAAATAAATGATACTTTTTCCCCAAGATTGTATTGGCCACATGTTGCAAAATAAATGATACTTTTTCCCGAAAGATTGTATTGGCCACATGTTGCAAAATAAATGATACTTTTTCCCCCCAGATTGTACTGACCACATGTTGCAAAATAAATGATACTTTTTAACCCCCAGATTGTATTGACCACATGTTGCAAAATAAATGATACTTTTTCCCCCTAGATTGTATTGGCCACATGTTGCAAAATAAATGATACTTTTTCCCCCAAGATTGTATTGGCCACATGTTGCAAAATAAATGATACTTTTTCCCCAAGATTGTATTGGCCACATGTTGCAAAATAAATGATACTTTTCCCCCCCCAGATTGTATTGATCACATGTTGCAAAATAAATGATACTTTTTCCCCCAAGATTGTATTGGCCACATGTTGCAAAATAAATGATACTTTTTCCCCCCAGATTGTACTGACCACATGTTGCAAAATAAATGATACTTTTTAACCCCCAGATTGTATTGACCACATGTTGCAAAATAAATGATACTTTTTCCCCCTAGATTGTATTGGCCACATGTTGCAAAATAAATGATACTTTTTCCCCCAAGATTGTATTGGCCACATGTTGCAAAATAAATGATACTTTTTCCCCCAAGATTGTATTGGCCACATGTTGCAAAATAAATGATACTTTTCCCCCCCAGATTGTATTGGCCACATGTTGCAAAATAAATGATACTTTTTCCCCCAAGATTGTATTGGCCACATGTTGCAAAATAAATGATACTTTTTCCCCCAAGATTGTATTGGCCACATGTTGCAAAATAAATGATACTTTTTCCCCCCAGATTGTATTGGCCACATGTTGCAAAATAAATGATACTTTTTCCCCCAAGATTGTATTGGCCACATGTTGCAAAATAAATGATACTTTTTCCCCCCAGATTGTACTGACCACATGTTGCAAAATAAATGATACTTTTTAACCCCCAGATTGTATTGACCACATGTTGCAAAATAAATGATACTTTTTCCCCCAAGATTGTATTGGCCACATGTTGCAAAACAAATGATACTTTTTCCCCCAAGATTGTATTGGCCACATGTTGCAAAATAAATGATACTTTTTCCCCCAAGATTGTATTGGCCACATGTTGCAAAATAAATGATACTTTTTCCCCCAAGATTGTATTGGCCACATGTTGCAAAATAAATGATACTTTTTCCCCCCAGATTGTATTGGCCACATGTTGCAAAATAAATGATACTTTTTCCCCCCAGATTGTATTGGCCACATGTTGCAAAATAAATGATACTTTTTCCCCCCAGATTGTATTGGCCACATGTTGCAAAATAAATGATACTTTTTCCCCCCAGATTGTATTGGCCACTTGTTGCAAAATAAATGATACTTTTTCCCCCCAAGATTGTATTGGCCACATGTTAGAAAATAAATGATACTTTTCCCCCCCAGATTGTATTGACCACATGTTGCAAAATAAATGATACTTTTTAACCCCCAGATTGTATTGACCACATGTTGCAAAATAAATGATACTTTTTCCCCCCTGATTGTATTGGCCAATTGTTGCAAAATAAATGATACTTTTTCCTCCCAGATTGTATTGGCCACATGTTGCAAAATAAATGATACTTTTTCCCCCCAGATTGTATTGACCACATGTTGCAAAATAAATGATACTTTTTAACCCCCAGATTGTATTGACCACATGTTGCAAAATAAATGATACTTTTTCCCCCAAGATTGTATTGGCCACATGTTGCAAAATAAATGATACTTTTTCCCCCAAGATTGTATTGGCCACATGTTGCAAAATAAATGATACTTTTTCCCCCAAGATTGTATTGGCCATATGTTGCAAAATAAATGATACTTTTTCCCCCAAGATTGTATTGGCCACATGGTGCAAAATAAATGATACATTTTCCCCCCAGATTGTATTGGCCACATGTTGCAAAATAAATGATACTTTTTCCCCCAAGATTGTATTGGCCACATGTTGCAAAATAAATGATACTTTTTCCCTCCAAGATTGTATTGGCCACATGTTGCAAAATAAATGATACTTTTTCCCCCAAGATTGTATTGGCCACATGTTGCAAAATAAATGATACTTTTTCCCCCCAAGATTGTATTGGCCACATGTTGCAAAATAAATGATACTTTTTCCCCCCCAGATTGTATTGACCACATGTTGCAAAATAAATGATACTTTTTCCCCCAAGATTGTATTGGCCACATGTTCCAAAATAAATGATACTTTTCCCCCCCAGATTGTATTGACCACATGTTGCAAAATAAATGATACTTTTTCCCCCAAGATTGTATTGACCACATGTTGCAAAATAAATGATACTTTTTCCCCCAAGATTGTATTGGCCACATGTTGCAAAATAAATGATACTTTTTCCCCCAAGATTGTATTGGCCACATGTTGCAAAATAAATGATACTTTTTCCCCCAAGATTGTATTGGCCACATGTTGCAAAATAAATGATACTTTTTCCCCCAAGATTGTATTGGCCACATGTTGCAAAATAAATGATACTTTTTCCCCAAGATTGTATTGGCCACATGTTGCAAAATAAATGATACTTTTTCCCCCCAGATTGTATTGACCACATGTTGCAAAATAAATGATACTTTTTCCCCCAAGATTGTATTGGCCACATGTTGCAAAATAAATGATACTTTTTCCCCCAAGATTGTATTGGCCACATGTTGCAAAATAAATGATACTTTTTCCCCCAAGATTGTATTGGCCACATGTTGCAAAATAAATGATACTTTTTCCCCCCAAGATTGTATTGGCCACATGTTGCAAAATAAATGATACTTTTTCCCCCAAGATTGTATTGACCACATGTTGCAAAATAAATGATACTTTTTCCCCCCAGATTGTACTGACCACATGTTGCAAAATAAATGATACTTTTTCCCCCAAGATTGTATTGGCCACATGTTGCAAAATAAATGATACTTTTTCCCCCAAGATTGTATTGGCCACTTGTTGCAAAATAAATGATACTTTTTCCCCCCAAGATTGTATTGGCCACATGTTGCAAAATAAATGATACTTTTTCCCCCCAGATTGTATTGGCCACATGTTGCAAAATAAATGATACTTTTTCCCCCCAGATTGTATTGGCCACATGTTGCAAAATAAATGATACTTTTTCCCCCCAGATTGTATTGGCCACATGTTGCAAAATAAATGATACTTTTTCCCCCCAGATTGTATTGGCCACATGTTGCAAAATAAATTATACTTTTTCCCCCCAGATTGTATTGGCCACATGTTGCAAAATAAATGATACTTTTTCCCCCCAGATTGTATTGGCCACTTGTTGCAAAATAAATGATACTTTTTCCCCCCAAGATTGTATTGGCCACATGTTAGAAAATAAATGATACTTTTCCCCCCCAGATTGTATTGACCACATGTTGCAAAATAAATGATACTTTTTAACCCCCAGATTGTATTGACCACATGTTGCAAAATAAATGATACTTTTTCCCCCCTGATTGTATTGACCACATGTTGCAAAATAAATGATACTTTTTCCCCCCTGATTGTATTGGCCAATTGTTGCAAAATAAATGATACTTTTTCCCCCCTGATTGTATTGACCACATGTTGCAAAATAAATGATACTTTTTCCCCCCTGATTGTATTGGCCACATGTTGCAAAATAAATGATACTTTTTCCCCCCAGATTGTATTGACCACATGTTGCAAAATAAATGATACTTTTTAACCCCCAGATTGTATTGACCACATGTTGCAAAATAAATGATACTTTTTCCCCCAAGATTGTATTGGCCACATGTTGCAAAATAAATGATACTTTTTCCCCCAAGATTGTATTGGCCACATGTTGCAAAATAAATGATACTTTTTCCCCCAAGATTGTATTGGCCACATGTTGCAAAATAAATGATACTTTTTCCCCCAAGATTGTATTGGCCACATGGTGCAAAATAAATGATACATTTTCCCCCCAGATTGTATTGGCCACATGTTGCAAAATAAATGATACTTTTTCCCCCAAGATTGTATTGGCCACATGTTGCAAAATAAATGATACTTTTTCCCTCCAAGATTGTATTGGCCACATGTTGCAAAATAAATGATACTTTTTCCCCCAAGATTGTATTGGCCACATGTTGCAAAATAAATGATACTTTTTCCCCCAAGATTGTATTGGCCACATGTTGCAAAATAAATGATACTTTTTCCCCCCCAGATTGTATTGACCACATGTTGCAAAATAAATGATACTTTTTCCCCCAAGATTGTATTGGCCACATGTTCCAAAATAAATGATACTTTTCCCCCCCAGATTGTATTGACCACATGTTGCAAAATAAATGATACTTTTTCCCCCAAGATTGTATTGACCACATGTTGCAAAATAAATGATACTTTTTCCCCCAAGATTGTATTGGCCACATGTTGCAAAATAAATGATACTTTTTCCCCCAAGATTGTATTGGCCACATGTTGCAAAATAAATGATACTTTTTCCCCCAAGATTGTATTGGCCACATGTTGCAAAATAAATGATACTTTTTCCCCAAGATTGTATTGGCCACATGTTGCAAAATAAATGATACTTTTTCCCCCCAGATTGTATTGACCACATGTTGTAAAATAAATGATACTTTTTCCCCCAAGATTGTATTGGCCACATGTTGCAAAATAAATGATACTTTTTCCCCCAAGATTGTATTGGCCACATGTTGCAAAATAAATGATACTTTTTCCCCCAAGATTGTATTGGCCACATGTTGCAAAATAAATGATACTTTTTCCCCCCAAGATTGTATTGGCCACATGTTGCAAAATAAATGATACTTTTTCCCCCAAGATTGTATTGACCACATGTTGCAAAATAAATGATACTTTTTCCCCCCAGATTGTACTGACCACATGTTGCAAAATAAATGATACTTTTTCCCCCAAGATTGTATTGGCCACATGTTGCAAAATAAATGATACTTTTTCCCCCAAGATTGTATTGGCCACATGTTGCAAAATAAATGATACTTTTTCCCCCAAGATTGTATTGGCCACATGTTGCAAAATAAATGATACTTTTTCCCCCAAGATTGTATTGGCCACATGTTGCAAAATAAATGATACTTTTCCCCCCCAGATTGTATTGACCACATGTTGCAAAATAAATGATACTTTTTAACCCCCAGATTGTATTGACCACATGTTGCAAAATAAATGATACTTTTTCCCCCCTGATTGTATTGGCCACATGTTGCAAAATAAATGATACTTTTTCCCCCCAGATTGTATTGACCACATGTTGCAAAATAAATGATACTTTTTAACCCCCAGATTGTATTGACCACATGTTGCAAAATAAATGATACTTTTTCCCCCAAGATTGTATTGGCCACATGTTGCAAAATAAATGATACTTTTTCCCCCAAGATTGTATTGGCCACATGGTGCAAAATAAATGATACATTTTCCCCCCAGATTGTATTGGCCACATGTTGCAAAATAAATGATACTTTTTCCCCCAAGATTGTATTGGCCACATGTTGCAAAATAAATGATACTTTTTCCCTCCAAGATTGTATTGGCCACATGTTGCAAAATAAATGATACTTTTTCCCCCAAGATTGTATTGGCCACATGTTGCAAAATAAATGATACTTTTTCCCCCAAGATTGTATTGGCCACATGTTGCAAAATAAATGATACTTTTTCCCCCCCAGATTGTATTGACCACATGTTGCAAAATAAATGATACTTTTTCCCCCAAGATTGTATTGGCCACATGTTCCAAAATAAATGATACTTTCCCCCCCCAGATTGTATTGACCACATGTTGCAAAATAAATGATACTTTTTCCCCCAAGATTGTATTGACCACATGTTGCAAAATAAATGATACTTTTTCCCCCAAGATTGTATTGGCCACATGTTGCAAAATAAATGATACTTTTTCCCCCAAGATTGTATTGGCCACATGTTGCAAAATAAATGATACTTTTTCCCCCAAGATTGTATTGGCCACATGTTGCAAAATAAATGATACTTTTTCCCCCAAGATTGTATTGGCCACATGTTGCAAAATAAATGATACTTTTTCCCCAAGATTGTATTGGCCACATGTTGCAAAATAAATGATACTTTTTCCCCCCAGATTGTATTGACCACATGTTGCAAAATAAATGATACTTTTTCCCCCAAGATTGTATTGGCCACATGTTGCAAAATAAATGATACTTTTTCCCCCAAGATTGTATTGGCCACATGTTGCAAAATAAATGATACTTTTTCCCCCAAGATTGTATTGGCCACATGTTGCAAAATAAATGATACTTTTTCCCCCCAAGATTGTATTGGCCACATGTTGCAAAATAAATGATACTTTTTCCCCCAAAATTGTATTGACCACATGTTGCAAAATAAATGATACTTTTTCCCCCCAGATTGTACTGACCACATGTTGCAAAATAAATGATACTTTTTCCCCCAAGATTGTATTGGCCACATGTTGCAAAATAAATGATACTTTTTCCCCCAAGATTGTATTGGCCACTTGTTGCAAAATAAATGATACTTTTTCCCCCCAAGATTGTATTGGCCACATGTTGCAAAATAAATGATACTTTTTCCCCCCAGATTGTATTGGCCACATGTTGCAAAATAAATGATACTTTTTCCCCCCAGATTGTATTGGCCACATGTTGCAAAATAAATGATACTTTTTCCCCCCAGATTGTATTGGCCACATGTTGCAAAATAAATGATACTTTTTCCCCCCAGATTGTATTGGCCACATGTTGCAAAATAAATTATACTTTTTCCCCCCAGATTGTATTGGCCACATGTTGCAAAATAAATGATACTTTTTCCCCCCAGATTGTATTGGCCACTTGTTGCAAAATAAATGATACTTTTTCCCCCCAAGATTGTATTGGCCACATGTTAGAAAATAAATGATACTTTTCCCCCCCAGATTGTATTGACCACATGTTGCAAAATAAATGATACTTTTTAACCCCCAGATTGTATTGACCACATGTTGCAAAATAAATGATACTTTTTCCCCCCAGATTGTATTGGCCACATGTTGCAAAATAAATGATACTTTTTCCCCCAAGATTGTATTGACCACATGTTGCAAAATAAATGATACTTTTTCCCCCCTGATTGTATTGGCCAATTGTTGCAAAATAAATGATACTTTTTCCCCCCTGATTGTATTGACCACATGTTGCAAAATAAATGATACTTTTTCCCCCCTGATTGTATTGGCCACATGTTGCAAAATAAATGATACTTTTTCCCCCCAGATTGTATTGACCACATGTTGCAAAATAAATGATACTTTTTAACCCCCAGATTGTATTGACCACATGTTGCAAAATAAATGATACTTTTTCCCCCAAGATTGTATTGGCCACATGTTGCAAAATAAATGATACTTTTTCCCCCAAGATTGTATTGGCCACATGTTGCAAAATAAATGATACTTTTTCCCCCAAGATTGTATTGGCCACATGTTGCAAAATAAATGATACTTTTTCCCCCAAGATTGTATTGGCCACATGGTGCAAAATAAATGATACATTTTCCCCCCAGATTGTATTGGCCACATGTTGCAAAATAAATGATACTTTTTCCCCCAAGATTGTATTGGCCACATGTTGCAAAATAAATGATACTTTTTCCCTCCAAGATTGTATTGGCCACATGTTGCAAAATAAATGATACTTTTTCCCCCAAGATTGTATTGGCCACATGTTGCAAAATAAATGATACTTTTTCCCCCAAGATTGTATTGGCCACATGTTGCAAAATAAATGATACTTTTTCCCCCCCAGATTGTATTGACCACATGTTGCAAAATAAATGATACTTTTTCCCCCAAGATTGTATTGGCCACATGTTCCAAAATAAATGATACTTTTCCCCCCCAGATTGTATTGACCACATGTTGCAAAATAAATGATACTTTTTCCCCCAAGATTGTATTGACCACATGTTGCAAAATAAATTATACTTTTTCCCCCAAGATTGTATTGGCCACATGTTCCAAAATAAATGATACTTTTTCCCCCAAGATTGTATTGGCCACATGTTGCAAAATAAATGATACTTTTTCCCCCAAGATTGTATTGGCCACATGTTGCAAAATAAATGATACTTTTCCCCCCCAGATTGTATTGACCACATGTTGCAAAATAAATGATACTTTTTCCCCCAAGATTGTATTGGCCACATGTTGCAAAATAAATGATACTTTTTCCCCCAAGATTGTATTGGCCACATGTTGCAAAATAAATGATACTTTTTCCCCAAGATTGTATTGGCCACATGTTGCAAAATAAATGATACTTTTTCCCCCCAGATTGTATTGACCACATGTTGTAAAATAAATGATACTTTTTCCCCCAAGATTGTATTGGCCACATGTTGCAAAATAAATGATACTTTTTCCCCCAAGATTGTATTGGCCACATGTTGCAAAATAAATGATACTTTTTCCCCCAAGATTGTATTGGCCACATGTTGCAAAATAAATGATACTTTTTCCCCCCAAGATTGTATTGGCCACATGTTGCAAAATAAATGATACTTTTTCCCCCAAGATTGTATTGACCACATGTTGCAAAATAAATGATACTTTTTCCCCCCAGATTGTACTGACCACATGTTGCAAAATAAATGATACTTTTTCCCCCAAGATTGTATTGGCCACATGTTGCAAAATAAATGATACTTTTTCCCCCAAGATTGTATTGGCCACATGTTGCAAAATAAATGATACTTTTTCCCCCAAGATTGTATTGGCCACATGTTGCAAAATAAATGATACTTTTTCCCCCAAGATTGTATTGGCCACATGTTGCAAAATAAATGATACTTTTTCCCCCAAGATTGTATTGGCCACATGTTGCAAAATAAATGATACTTTTTCCCCCCAGATTGTATTGACCACATGTTGCAAAATAAATGATACTTTTTCCCCCAAGATTGTATTGGCCACATGTTGCAAAATAAATGATACTTTTTCCCCCAAGATTGTATTGGCCACATGTTGCAAAATAAATGATACTTTTTCCCCCTAGATTGTACTGACCACATGTTGCAAAATAAATGATACTTTTTAACCCCCAGATTGTATTGGCCACATGTTGCAAAATAAATGATACTTTTCCCCCCAGATTGTATTGACCACATGTTGCAAAATAAATGATACTTTTTCCCCCTAGATTGTATTGGCCACATGTTGCAAAATAAATGATACTTTTTCCCCCAAGATTGTATTGGCCACATGTTGCAAAATAAATGATACTTTTTCCCCAAGATTGTATTGGCCACATGTTGCAAAATAAATGATACTTTTCCCCCCCCAGATTGTATTGATCACATGTTGCAAAATAAATGATACTTTTTCCCCCAAGATTGTATTGGCCACATGTTGCAAAATAAATGATACTTTTTCCCCCCAGATTGTACTGACCACATGTTGCAAAATAAATGATACTTTTTAACCCCCAGATTGTATTGACCACATGTTGCAAAATAAATGATACTTTTTCCCCCTAGATTGTATTGGCCACATGTTGCAAAATAAATGATACTTTTTCCCCCAAGATTGTATTGGCCACATGTTGCAAAATAAATGATACTTTTTCCCCCAAGATTGTATTGGCCACATGTTGCAAAATAAATGATACTTTTCCCCCCCAGATTGTATTGGCCACATGTTGCAAAATAAATGATACTTTTTCCCCCAAGATTGTATTGGCCACATGTTGCAAAATAAATGATACTTTTTCCCCCAAGATTGTATTGGCCACATGTTGCAAAATAAATGATACTTTTTCCCCCCAGATTGTATTGGCCACATGTTGCAAAATAAATGATACTTTTTCCCCCAAGATTGTATTGGCCACATGTTGCAAAATAAATGATACTTTTTCCCCCCAGATTGTATTGGCCACATGTTGCAAAATAAATGATACTTTTCCCCCCAAGATTGTATTGGCCACATGTTGCAAAATAAATGATACTTTTTCCCCCCAGATTGTATTGGCCACATGTTGCAAAATAAATGATACTTTTTCCCCCCAGATTGTATTGGCCACATGTTGCAAAATAAATGATACTTTTTCCCCCAAGATTGTATTGGCCACATGTTGCAAAATAAATGATACTTTTTCCCCCCAGATTGTATTGGCCACATGTTGCAAAATAAATGATACTTTTTCCCCCAAGATTGTATTGGCCACATGTTGCAAAATAAATGATACTTTTTCCCCCCAGATTGTATTGGCCACATGTTGCAAAATAAATGATACTTTTTCCCCCAAGATTGTATTGGCCACATGTTGCAAAATAAATGATACTTTTTCCCCCCAAGATTGTATTGGCCACATGTTGCAAAATAAATGATACTTTTTCCCCCCAGATTGTACTGACCACATGTTGCAAAATAAATGATACTTTTTAACCCCCAGATTGTATTGACCACATGTTGCAAAATAAATGATACTTTTTCCCCCAAGATTGTATTGGCCACATGTTGCAAAACAAATGATACTTTTTCCCCCAAGATTGTATTGGCCACATGTTGCAAAATAAATGATACTTTTTCCCCCAAGATTGTATTGGCCACATGTTGCAAAATAAATGATACTTTTTCCCCCAAGATTGTATTGGCCACATGTTGCAAAATAAATGATACTTTTCCCCCCCAGATTGTACTGACCACATGTTGCAAAATAAATGATACTTTTTCCCCCAAGATTGTATTGGCCACATGTTGCAAAATAAATGATACTTTTTCCCCCAAGATTGTATTGGCCACATGGTGCAAAATAAATGATACTTTTTCCCCCCAGATTGTATTGGCCACATGTTGCAAAATAAATGATACTTTTTCCCCCCAGATTGTATTGGCCACATGTTGCAAAATAAATGATACTTTTTCCCCCCAGATTGTATTGGCCACATGTTGCAAAATAAATGATACTTTTTCCCCCCAGATTGTATTGGCCACATGTTGCAAAATAAATGATACTTTTTCCCCCCAGATTGTATTGACCACATGTTGCAAAATAAATGATACTTTCCCCCCCCCAGATTGTATTGGCCACATGTTGCAAAATAAATGATACTTTTTCCCCCCAGATTGTATTGGCCACATGTTGCAAAATAAATGATACTTTTTCCCCCCAGATTGTATTGGCCACATGTTGCAAAATAAATGATACTTTTTCCCCAAGATTGTATTGGCCACATGTTGCAAAATAAATGATACTTTTCCCCCCCAGATTGTATTGGCCACATGTTGCAAAATAAATGATACTTTTCCCCCCAGATTGTATTGGCCACATGTTGCAAAATAAATGATACTTTTTCCCCCCAGATTGTATTGGCCACATGTTGCAAAATAAATGATACTTTTTCCCCCCAGATTGTATTGGCCACATGTTGCAAAATAAATGATACTTTTTCCCCCCAAGATTGTATTGACCACATGTTGCAAAATAAATGATACTTTTCCCCCCCAGATTGTATTGGCCACATGTTGCAAAATAAATGATACTTTTTCCCCCCAAGATTGTATTGACCACATGTTGCAAAATAAATGATACTTTTTCCCCCAAGATTGTATTGGCCACATGTTGCAAAATAAATGATACTTTTCCCCCCAGATTGTATTGGCCACATGTTGCAAAATAAATGATACTTTTTCCCCCCAGATTGTATTGGCCACATGTTGCAAAATAAATGATACTTTTTCCCCCAAGATTGTATTGGCCACATGTTGCAAAATAAATGATACTTTTTCCCCCCAAGATTGTATTGGCCACATGTTGCAAAATAAATGATACTTTTTCCCCCTAGATTGTATTGGCCACATGTTGCAAAATAAATGATACTTTTTCCCCCCAGATTGTATTGACCACATGTTGCAAAATAAATGATACTTTTTCCCCCCCAGATTGTATTGGCCACTTGTTGCAAAATAAATGATACTTTTTCCCCCCAAGATTGTATTGGCCACATGTTGCAAAATAAATGATACTTTTTCCCCCCAGATTGTATTGTCCACATGTTGCAAAATAAATGATACTTTTTCCCCCCAAGATTGTATTGGCCACATGTTGCAAAATAAATGATACTTTTTCCCCCCAGATTGTATTGGCCACATGTTGCAAAATAAATGATACTTTTTCCCCCCAGATTGTATTGGCCACATGTTGCAAAATAAATGATACTTTTTCCCCCCAGATTGTATTGGCCACATGTTGCAAAATAAATGATACTTTTTCCCCCCAGATTGTATTGACCACATGTCCGCGATTTTTGAATTCAAATTTCGCGTGCGTCATCATGACGTGTCACGCACGTTGCCTGCGTGTTGTCTCCGTCATATTTGCGACTAATGTTCGTGTCTTTGCTGAAATCTTTTAAAAGTCGACTTCAAATGGTTTCTGAAGCGAATGGTGGACATATTGACGCGTATTAAACATGAGTTTTTAATTTTTGAATGAAATAAAGCCTTTGGTTGGACTTTCATCCGATTGAAACTTCATTTCATCTTTGGGGGAAAAAGTATCATTTATTTTGCAACACCCCTTATGACTCTCCGATTGGAGATTAAAATTTGGAACAAAACACTGTGCCATCTTCACAAAGCTACGGCGGCCATATTCTGCGAGTGTTAAACCAGGCCGTGCGTTGTCACGCCAACGTGACGTCATTGACTCTGTGCGCTTTGGTGATGTATTAATTTTGAAATGCAATTCCAAATTTTTTTTTGTTATAATTGTAGGTAAGTCGAGCGAAAATACAAACAGGTTTAAGCATTCAATTACTATTTACCAAGTTTGTTATTTAGCAATGGCTATATGCGCAATTGCTTTGGTACCACATGATGATGTTTTCCTGTGTAAGACAAGTTCCCACCCTTTGACTTGAGGCCTGTACTATTATATGCAGGATTTCTACAAAATGTAAAAAGTGAACGATACAACCACACCCTCCCCTGACTTTCAAAAAGTGTAGGCCATAATGTGCTGGTACATTGACCAAAATGGCCACACTCAACTACACCCCTATCTACAGGAGGCCGTTAGATGCACCTTCAGCAATGATGGCAACCAGCAGGCAGGTGCTGCATACAGGTGAATGGAAACGTATCTTGGCTGAGACACGTTTGTTGTTGCGATGTCATTCAATCAATTATTTTGAGAGCAATAATGTTTTAATGCTTTAACTCTTAATAATTTCAACAGGTAGCTTGAAGGTTACTCACATCGCCACTTGGAGAAACAATTATCCAATTCCATGAGGCTGTTGAGCAGTTGAAAGGGAACCTGAAATCTTGGCTCATCCCTACAGAGACACACACATACAGCACATGCCGTCTTCATTGGATAAAGGATCGTGTGATGAAACATCACCTCATTAACTAAAATCCCACAGCGATTCAAGCCGGTGAAAATTTCCCTCGATGGAAATGCGAATGGTTCGGTGGATGTGCGGAGTGTCGTTGAGAGAGAGGAAGACAAATGATGAATTGCGAAAGATGATGGGAATAGAGCCTGTGATTGATGCTGTGAAGAGGAACAGGTTGAGATGGTTTGGTCATGTGTTGAGGAAGGATGAAAGTGAGTGGTTGAGAAGAGTGATGGAAATGAATGTAGAAGGAAGTAGAGGACGGGGAAGACCGAGAAAGACTTGGCTAAAGATGGTGGAAGAAGAAATGCGGGCAAGGGGAGTTGCAGAAGGAGAGATGCAGAAAATAGGGCAAGATGGAGAAGATTGTCATGGGGACCGCAAGGCTAACCCCCGCTCTTGCAGGGAAAATGGCCTTAAAATGCATGTTGTGTTGTTGATTCACTCAAGGGCCATTTCAATGCATTTATATATTTATGAGGAATTTCGTCTTTACGAATTAATCATCACGTCCTCTTCTCCAGCTTTTTCCCTTTTGTGTCACCCCACTTCACCTTGAGGATATTTAGCATGTAATAACACATGGCTTGCACAGTTCCTTATGAGTATCAGTCTGAAAAGTTAAAATAGGTTGTTGGTGTTCCTGTTGTTTTTACCACACGTGCGCAAAGCAAAAAGTGGGGTCAAGCAATATTGGATCATTCTGTCTGTCTGTCTGCAGACGTCAATCTTTGATGGAGAAACTACTTCATTTTAATTGAATTTTACATGTTGAACAATGTAGAATATGAATCGGAACATGGAGTGGACCATAAACCTGCTTTGACTCTGAAATTGGCAAATTGTACGGAATCTCGTCGCGAACGCGCGTGCACACTGAGGACTAAGGTAATTATTTTTACTGTCTACCTGTCACGTAGTCAAACAAAAATGGAAAATCATTCCAAACAGGAAACTTACTGTCTTTAGGGACATAATAAAGGACAAAACCAACAGGCAGGTAGAAGTGATGAATGTGTTAAATAAGGAGGTGTAAAAGACAGTGAGTTCAATCTAGGTTTCATCAGACCACAGAATCTTGTTTCTCTCAGTCTGAGAGTCCTTTGGGTGCTTTTTTGCAAACTCCAAGCGGGCTTTCGTGTGTCTTTCACTGAGGGCACAGTCCTGCCATATAGCCCAGATCGGTGGAGTGAAAGTCTTGAAATTTCAAGATGAAATTTACTGAGCATAATCTAGGAATAAATTAGTTTAGAAAAAAAATAATGATGACGTCATCGGTCACGTGGTTCAGCCGCCCTATTTGTTTTAACACAAAAGCTTTTTAAAAAAACACTGAAAATACATCCTGCAGAGGGTTTGCAATCTCTGGTTGCTCTTTTTCTTGTTTGGATATGTCCTTCCTTCCTTCCAATAAAGGGTAATTTTAGAAGGTTATAATGGATAATTCCAAGGTAGTCCTTGAGCCAGACCAAAAGTAATGCTCCGGCGGGGGGAGTAATTCTCATTATGATTTTCCATTAGACCAATGTCTCAAGTGTCAGAAAAGGTGTGATGGACATCTGAGAACGGTAGCTTAGTGCCCGGATGGACGCCATCTTTGAAACCACCCAGCTCGAAAATGCCCATTTGGTGGGGTACATTGTTGCACGTGTATCTGGACTTCTATACTAGCTATCGATGTGCGGTTGACGACTAAATATACGTCCGATGTGTACCGTCTAAATAAAAAATAATATGAAGCATTTTGTTTTAGATTAATTATTATAAAAATCAATTATCGAAAAAAAATCATATATTTTTCAATATTTTATTATTAAACTTGTACTTTTTTTAGTGAAACAACACTGGTATGATTTTCCAAATTATGCATTGTGCTACACCGTTTATCTGTCTATAAAAATAACTCAGAAACTAAAACACATCATCCACCACGAGTTTACAACAAATAAATGTAAAGAGGCATAAAATGACTTAGGCCGCCGCTGGCATTATCTATTCTGACGATAACGCAAGTTAGGAATGTCGTACGGAGAGGATTTTAACACCATACGATATCTAATAAGCAGGCGGAAATTGTTACATAGGAAATCTGCACTTTGGTGGCCATCTTGGATTTCAAAATGGCCGCCAATTATATTAATTATTCATTACTAGAGTTTGGAAAGACGTATGGAGCTGATTTTAACACCATACGATGTATATTCCTAATAAGCAAGCGGAGGTATCATTGAACATGTCATGTTTTAGTCAAATAACACCGGTATGATCTTCCAAATTATACATTTTGCTAAACCGTTTATCTGTCTATAAAGATTTTCAGGCAATTTGGCCTGCATTATAATAGAGAACAACATATGCTATACAATATACAGTGCACACAATGTTAATCATCAGAGTCGCCCTCAGAGTCATTGGCATCCTGAGCCACGATAGCATCATCCTGCACCATGTTGGAGCATCCCTGCAGCTTACACACAACAGTGCACTTCAACCCATTCAGTATGCAGGAGCAATCTGACGGTCGACACGTCCTTCTGCATGTGCATGAGATGAGATTCAAGACGACATCTGGAGCTGGTAGACCCGCCATCCATCGGATTGTGAGCGAACCGCCATCATCGAGTTCCCAACCATGTCCTGCTGATGGTGTTGGGACGTCTGGTAGGTTTTCAAGGCTGCGTCGCCAGATAGCCGCCTGATAGTTGGCCCTAAGCATATGCTGCATCAAGGAGTCTTCACAAGGCGGCAATTGTCCAGATTCGATCTGGCCCTTCTTTGCACAGAACATGTGATAACGGAGCGAATTAACACTGACGATCTTCGTGTTCTTGGCGTACAGCTGACACGTGAAGGCCTGAATGCTATTGAAGACGTCTGTTGGTACATTCCACGAAGATCCCAGATCTGTGAATGCTTGAAGATACAGCTCATTCGCTTGCACAAGCTTCAAAGCCTTTATCTTTCCTTGGCTAGCCAGAGCACTCACAGTGTCACACCCACTCCATGCATGAAGCCCTGGCAATGCACTGCAAACTCCAGACCCCAATACCGCAGCCAACTTTCCAACGTCGATCATTCTGACTCGAACCTTTGTTCCTCGTCTGATGAAGAGCTGACTATCGATGGTTCTGCTGAGATGAAGACTGATGATCAGAACGTCGGTGTCATCTGCCACTAAGATGATCGTCTTGTAGTGGGTAGCGGCGTGCTTTGCGTGGAGAAACATACGCGTGTCTGCTTCCTCGTGGCTACATTCGAGTGCTTGCACCAACTTCCACCTACCGCGGGTCAGTACCAGACATTTTTCACCACAGGTGACATACAGTGTTCTGTTGCCTAGCTTTTCGCGATTTGTTTCATGTTTCCACGACTCCGCCAGAAACACAACCAGTTTCTCCTTTGTCTGGCTGCAAGCAAGGAGACGCCGCCAGTTCATGATTTTGTGTGCGGGTCTGATCTCGCTGAAACTGATGCCTTCATTTGAACCGCGGTTCACACGCTCAGCTGCTTTGATGGATTCTTCTGTGTATGTGTCAAAGACAACATCGATGCGCTCACTGCCTTGACCAGCGTGAAGCGCTGCAGCAAGGATGCGGTCAGATAGTTCTTCGAACGTGTCGTTCTCGCCATGCATCTTTTGTATGAGAGCCATCGCATCAATTATTGTTGCACTTCGCTTGTCAACGTTCTCGGCTGGTTCCACAAGACCTTCCATGTGTTTCGCAAGTGCAGCTTTGTTCGTTTTTTTCATTGACCCATCAACGTTTGCCAAAGACCATGGTAACGGCCCTAGTGGGTGACAAAGGACAAGTTGCATGTCGAGGTTCCTTGTCTTGGCGATGAGTATCATGGTGGCAAACAGTTGTCTGTCAGCTCTCAGGACGATCTCCTTGTTTGTGCCCTTCACAACTTTCTGCTTGATCTTACCAAAGGTCTTCAAGTTTAGCTTGTTCAATGTGTCATGAAAGCCTGTTCCCTCTTCAAGACGTTTCTGGAAGCTTTGATACGCCGCTTCCCCCTTTTGCAGGGTGTTGAGTAGGTCATTAGAAACGTCCTCCCTCGCAGCCGCTCCGGTAGATATACTGAGAAGACATGACGGATCATCGGCGAATGGATTGGTCCAGTCATTTTCCAGTAGATCACAGATAGCTGTGACGCCAGACTCATCACGTTTGATGCGAGAAGTAGACAAGTCAGGGTGCTTGGCGTGAGATGTGTCGCTGCCATTCACAAGGATAGTTTCTCGTAGTTGCCTCAGTGCAGTAGCCCGATTTTCTGCAGTTAGATAGTATCGTGACACAGCCCCTTGTCGAAGACTAAAACCTCGTGTTCCTCCAGCTGTTTGCGTATCTTTGTTTACTGTTTCTTCTGTTGTCTGATCAACAGCGATTCTGGCAAATGGATTCCCTGGTCTAAGCTGTACGGAGAAGTAGCCTTGATTGAAATGCCTGTACAACTCGGGGCATGTTTCGTGGAGTTGCGTCATCTGTGCATAGTACACTGGTAGATATCTAGCATAGTTCACCTTGTTCATTGCGAAACACCAAGGGATCACTCTTCTGACACAAGCCAAGTGAAGCATCCAGTCGCCTTCTCTATCCGCACGAATCAACCCCAGCAGGGTCTCTACCATATCAATATACATCATCCAGAAGCGAGCCAGGTCTCCATGTTTGGTTCGCAGAAAATGTAGGTATTTCGCGAACATGTCAAAGCTCTGTACACATGAATCATCATCGAGAGCAGCAGCGAGAGTCTCGTGGCAAACATCCTCCTTGATGCTGCGAATTTTGAGGTCAGTGCTTCGAATCTGGGGTTCCTTGTCAGGATGATTGCTTTCTATCCACACCTGGAAGCCCTTCCAAATGATGCGCATTAGTGCCTCGTACATCAACTTGTGGAGTCGCACAGCACGGTTGTATTGCTTGCCTTCCAGAACCCTGTTGATGGAACCTTCAGCGATTACTCCTGACTCAACAGCTACATCCCGAAGGCCTGCATCTCCAAACATTTTCCCAATGCTCGACATGAAGTTACAGATGGTATGGAAGTTCCCCATCATGAGCACGATTCTTCCATATCGATCGACATCTTTCCATGCTATTTCGGTCGCCTTAGCAAATAGTGCCTGGTCTAGCACCACCGGTATACGCTCAAGCTGAAGTGATGACATGATGTTCAGAGCTTCTCTGAGGATTTCTTGCACTGTTGCCATATCTGTGGCAGGCGCGTTTATAGTCGGCAGGTAGCCAACTACATCTTCCGTCACCTGAACACGATCTCTAGTCATGATGTTGAAACCAGTCCACGAACTGATTGTCTGGTCGCATGGTTCCAGCGAACCCATGGTCCCCCCCCCCCCCCCCCCCTCAGAAATTAATCAGGTCACCGCAACAAATCTCAGACTGAGATATAGAATATAGAATATAGATATAGAATAGACTGACGTCACTTTCGGCACTGGGTTCTGTGGGTTGATTATCGGCGGGAAATTCCAACTGACATAGTTTCGGTTTGTGGAAAGTGCATGCCTTTTCATATATTTTTTGTGTACACTCGTGGTGGATGATATGTTTTAGTTTTTGAGTTATTTTTATAGACAGATAAACGGTGTAGCACAATGCATAATTTGGAAAATCATACCAGTGTTGTTTCACTAAAAAAAGTACAAGTCTAATAATAAAATATTGAAAAATATATGATTTTTTTTCGATAATTGATTTTTATAATAATTAATCTAAAACAAAATGCTTCATATTATTTTTTATTTAGACGGTACACATCGGACGTATATTTAGTCGTCAACCGCACATCGATAGCTAGTATAGAAGTCCAGATACACGTGCAACAATGTACCCCACCAAATGGGCATTTTCGAGCTGGGTGGTTTCAAAGATGGCGTCCATCCGGGCACTAAGCTACCGTTCTCAGATGTCCATCACACCTTTTCTGACACTTGAGACATTGGTCTAATGGAAAATCATAATGAGAATTACTCCCCCCCCCCGGAGCATTCACTTCAAAAAATGGCCGGTTGGCTCAAGGACTAAGGGGTTCTAAAGTGTAATTCCAAAAGGTTAGAAAGGGTAATTTGAGAGGGTTCGTAAGGGTAGTTTTAGAAGGTTCGTAAGGGTAGTTTTAGAGGGTTCGTAATGGTAGTTTTAGAAGGTTCGTAAGGGTAGTTTTAGAGGGTTCGTAAGGGTAGTTTTAGAAGGTTCGTAAGGGTAGTTTTAGAGGGTTCGTAAGGGTAGTTTTAGAAGGTTCGTAAGGGTAGTTTTAGAGGGTTCGTAATGGTAGTTCTAAGGGGTTCTAAAGTGTAATTCCAAAAGGTTAGAAAGGGTAATTTGAGATTGTTCGTAAGGGTAGTTTTAGAGGGTTCGTAAGGGTAGTTCTAAGGGGTTCTAAAGTGTAATTCCAAAAGGTTAGAAAGGGTAATTTGAGAGGGTTCGTAAGGGTAGTTTTAGAGGGTTCGTAAGGGTAGTTCTAAGGGGTTCTAAAGTGTAATTCCAAAAGGTTAGAAAGGGTAATTTGAGATTGTTCGTAAGGGTAGTTTTAGAGGGTTCGTAAGGGTAGTTCTAAGGGGTTCTAAAGTGTAATTCCAAAAGGTTAGAAAGGGTAATTTGAGAGGGTTCGTAAGGGTAGTTTTAGAGGGTTCGTAAGGGTAGTTCTAAGGGGTTCTAAAGTGTAATTCCAAAAGGTTAGAAAGGGTAATTTGAGATTGTTCGTAAGGGTAGTTTTAGAGGGTTCGTAAGGGTAGTTTTAGAGGGTTCGTAAGGGTAGTTTTAGAGGGTTCGTAAGGGTAGTTCTAAAGGGTAATTCCAAAAGGTTCGAAAGGGTAATTTGAGAGGGTTCGTAAGGGTAGTTTAGAGGGTTCGTAAGGGTAGTTTTAGAGGGTTCGTAAGGGTAGTTCTAAAGGGTAATTCCAAAAGGTTCGAAAGGGTAATTTGAGAGGGTTCGTAAGGGTAGTTTTAGAGGGTTCGTAAGGGTAGTTTTAGAGGGTTCGTAAGGGTAGTTCTAAGGGGTTCTAAAGTGTAATTCCAAAAGGTTAGAAAGGGTAATTTGAGAGTGTTCGTAAGGGTAATTTTAGAGGGTTCGTAAGGGTAGTTTTAGAGGGTTCGTAAGGGTAGTTCTAAAGGGTAATTCCAAAAGGTTCGAAAGGGTAATTTGAGAGGGTTCGTAAGGGTAGTTTTAGAGGGTTCGTAAGGGTAGTTCTAAGGGGTTCTAAAGTGTAATTCCAAAAGGTTAGAAAGGGTAATTTGAGAGGGTTCGTAAGGGTAGTTTTAGAGGGTTCGTAAGGGTAGTTCTAAAGGGTAATGCCAAAAGGTTCGAAAGGGTAATTTGAGAAGGTTCGTAAGGGTAGTTTTAGAGGGTTCGTAAGGGTAGTTCTAAGGGGTTCTAAAGTGTAATTCCAAAAGGTTAGAAAGGGTAATTTGAGAGTGTTCGTAAGGGTAGTTTTAGAGGGTTCGTAAGGGTAGTTTTAGAGGGTTCGTAAGGGTAGTTCTAAAGGGTAATTCCAAAAGGTTCGAAAGGGTAATTTGAGAGGGTTCGTAAGGGTAGTTTTAGAGGGTTCGTAAGGGTAGTTTTAGAGGGTTCGTAAGGGTAGTTCTAAAGGGTAATTCCAAAAGGTTCAAAAGGGTAATTTGAGAGTGTTCGTAAGGGTAGTTTTAGAGGGTTCGTAAGGGTAGTTCTAAAGGGTAATTCCAAAAGGTTCGAAAGGGTAATTTGAGAGGGTTCGTAAGGGTAGTTTTAGAGGGTTCGTAAGGGTAGTTTTAGAGGGTTCGTAAGGGTAGTTCTAAAGGGTAATTCCAAAAGGTTCGAAAGGGTAATTTGAGAGGGTTCGTAAGGGTAGTTCTAAGGGGTTCTAAAGTGTAATTCCAAAAGGTTAGAAAGGGTAATTTGAGATTGTTCGTAAGGGTAGTTTTAGAGGGTTCGTAAGGGTAGTTTTAGAGGGTTCGTAAGGGTAGTTCTAAAGGGTAATTCCAAAAGGTTCGAAAGGGTAATTTGAGAGGGTTCGTAAGGGTAGTTTTAGAGGGTTCGTAAGGGTAGTTCTAAGGGGTTCTAAAGTGTAATTCCAAAAGGTTAGAAAGGGTAATTTGAGAGTGTTCGTAAGGGTAGTTTTAGAGGGTTCGTAAGGGTAGTTTTAGAGGGTTCGTAAGGGTAGTTCTAAAGGGTAATTCCAAAAGGTTCGAAAGGGTAATTTGAGAGGGTTCGTAAGCGTAGTTTTAGAGGGTTCGTAAGGGTAGTTCTAATGGGTTCTAAAGTGTAATTCCAAAAGGTTAGAAAGGGTAATTTGAGAGGGTTCGTAAGGGTAGTTTTAGAGGGTTCGTAAGGGTAGTTCTAAAGGGTAATTCCAAAAGGTTCGAAAGGGTAATTTGAGAGGGTTCGTAAGGGTAGTTTTAGAGGGTTCGTAAGGGTAGTTTTAGAGGGTTCGTAAGGGTAGTTCTAAAGGGTAATTTCAAAAGGGTAATTTGAGAGTGTTCGTAAGGGTAGTTTTAGAGGGTTCGTAAGGGTAGTTCTAAAGGGTAATTCCAAAAGGTTCGAAAGGGTAATTTGAGAGGGTTCGTAAGGGTAGTTTTAGAGGGTTCGTAAGGGTAGTTTTAGAGGGTTCGTATGGGTAGTTCTAAAGGGTAATTCCAAAAGGTTCAAAAGGGTAATTTGAGAGGGTTCGTAAGGGTAGTTTTAGAGGGTTCGTAAGGGTAGTTCTAAGGGGTTCAAAAGTGTAATTCCAAAAGGTTAGAAAGGGTAATTTGAGAGGGTTCGTAAGGGTAGTTTTAGAGGGTTCGTAAGGGTAGTTCTAAAGGGTAATTCCAAAAGGTTCGAAAGGGTAATTTGAGAGGGTTCGTAAGGGTAGTTTTAGAGGGTTCGTAAGGGTAGTTTTAGAGGGTTCGTAAGGGTAGTTCTAAAGGGTAATTCCAAAAGGTTCAAAAGGGTAATTTGAGAGTGTTCGTAAGGGTAGTTATAGAGGGTTCGTAAGGGTAGTTCTAAAGGGTAATTCCAAAAGGTTCGAAAGGGTAATTTGAGAGGGTTCGTAAGGGTAGTTCTAGAGGGTTCGTAAGGGTAGTTCTAAGGGGTTCTAAAGTGTAATTCCAAAAGGTTAGAAAGGGTAATTTGAGATTGTTCGTAAGGGTAGTTTTAGAGGGTTCGTAAGGGTAGTTTTAGAGGGTTCGTAAGGGTAGTTTTAGAGGGCTCGTAAGGGTAGTTTTAGAGGGTTCGTAAGGGTAGTTTTAGAGGGTTCGTAATGGTAGTTCTAAGGGGTTCTAAAGTGTAATTCCAAAAGGTTAGAAAGGGTAATTTGAGAGTGTTCGTAAGGGTAGTTTTAGAGGGTTCGTAAGGGTAGTTTTAGAGGGTTCGTAAGGGTAGTTCTAAAGGGTAATTCCAAAAGGTTCGAAAGGGTAATTTGAGAGGGTTCGTAAGGGTAGTTTTAGAGGGTTCGTAAGGGTAGTTCTAAAGGGTAATTCCAAAAGGTTCGAAAGGGTAATTTGAGAGGGTTCGTAAGGGTAGTTTTAGAGGGTTCGTAAGGTTAGTTCTAAAGGGTAATTCCAAAAGGTTCGAAAGGGTAATTTGAGAGGGTTCGTAAGGGTAGTTTTAGAGGGTTCGTAAGGGTAGTTCTAAAGGGTAATTCCAAAAGGTTCGAAAGGGTAATTTGAGAGGGTTCGTAAGGGTAGTTTTAGAGGGTTCGTAAGGGTAGTTCTAAAGGGTAATTCCAAAAGGTTCGAAAGGGTAATTTGAGAGGGTTCGTAAGGGTAGTTTTAGAGGGTTCGTAAGGGTAGTTCTAAAGGGTAATTCCAAAAGGTTCGAAAGGGTAATTTGAGAGGGTTCGTAAGGGTAGTTTTAGAGGGTTCGTAAGGGTAGTTCTAAAGGGTAATTCTACAGGGTTTTTAAGGGTAAGTGTAAGGGGTTTTTAAAGGCAATTCTAATTGGTTATAAAAGGTAATTCTGAAGTGTTCTGAAGGGTAATTCTTATGGGTTTCATTTGTTTCTAGGCTTTGCCTATTTCATATTTAAAATGCCAAACCAAACTGCTTCCTTTGGACACAGGTGCAGTTTTATGCTACAGTTTGATGAGTTCTGAGTAGGCAAGGCTGGTTACATCTTACATGCACATGGAGAAAAGATGGAAACATAATCGGGGGCAGCAGATCGTTTTTCGTTTAAAATGTCATATTTTAACATTAATTGATACTTTTACACCCCCCCCCCCCCCCCCCCCCGGTATGTAATAATTCCACAGTTCACAAGTGTAGGGTGATAAGGAGACAAACTCCCATAACTTTCCTTTTATCCCAATAGACGAATTGTATCGCAATGGAAAACATGTTCTATGATATCATGCTATTTTACATATTTCAAAAAGAATAAAGGTTGTTGATGTTATTTGTACCAGATTATAAGAGTAATAACATGAACCCGTAACTAGGTGCTGAAGCCCTCAATCTCAACAAACCTGAAGTATTTAACTCCTTCTCGACTTTTGCATTTCCACCAATGTCTTTCTTGATATTTGAACAGCAACTCATTAAGAAAGTGTGATGTAGGCCAGGGATCAGCATGGCAATTTTACAGACCGAACGGCTTCGAAATAAACTTTGTATGCTGTCGTCTGCATCAAACTTCTCACCTGTAGAAGTAGATCATTAGCGCACCCTGAAGAGCTTTGTATGACAGTCTCCTCACTCCTGGGGAAGAAGAGTTCAATTTAATCCTACGATTTACACATTCTCTCTTACATTGATACCGCATACTTGAGTATCTCCAGTGAATGTTACACTTTTACATATTTTACAGAAACCCCCAAGCTTGTGGAGTGTTGTGCACCCGTCTTTGATACTAGTGGAAAGTTAGTCGCCAAGACCTCTCGCTTGTAGATATGAGTTCATTGGTTCATTCCATCATCATTTGCAGGAGCAACCTCCGCAAAACCTGCCAACGAGATGCTTATGATCCTCCGACCCTATTTGAAGGTTCTCTTTGACCATATATCATTTTCTACGATGGAACATTACCAAGGAACCATGTCGTAAGTGTGAGATTAACTGAGGGAGAATTTAACCCTTCCCTTCGAGCAAAACTGCAATTATTCACAGTTCCCCATAGGGAGATTACGCTATTGTCATAGTTGCTTTACACACCGGCACAACTACAGGTCTCTCTACATGACAAAACCATGACCGGTGTCATGTACATGCCAATTTGTGTGATAAACATATGTAAGGGAATCACTAGAACTATCCTTGTACCATGTAAGAGTTAATGACCAACATTAGCCCAATCAATTGGCAAACGCGAATCTAACAGCATATGTGTCGCAACAAACTAGTCCTCGATGACTGGGATGTCCATAACCACCGTGACAAATAATAAATAAAGAGGTCACCAAAGAGATCCTGTCGACAGATTCAGTTGTTTACGTATACACAATGCAAACTTCCCTCTCGGATTGCACAGGACATTGTGTGCCGTTACCATGGCCAAATTCCTGCTTTGGGAATGCGCTATCGACCATACACCCATACAAGTCAGGCTATCATGGGAATTCCAAAGAAAAATTCACATTCACCAGTTGAAAAAGGAATATTTGCAATGACGATGCTCGAAGCAGTCGAATACATCCAGACCTGTGCCGTATATCAAGAGAGTCCGGCCATCTGTTGATCTCGCCACTTCGCGACACCATTGGCCGTGCCGTGCCAGACGGCATTTTATTACCCATTCAATTATTTATTTATTTTTGACCTTTAGAGGCCATTTTTCCCCACAGAGAAGGTTTGGTCCTTTTTGGGCATCGTGGTCCCCTTTTTGAAGCAATGTTTTATGGCCGGATGCCCTTCCTGCCGCCAACCCTGATAGTCGCCTCTTGCGACACACAGGGAATTACCAGTGAACTGGTACTCAATTTGCCGACCGAGGAAGGTTGACAGGCTAAGTCAACCCCCCTGGCATTAATTCAGCGATCTACCGGGATTCGAACCCAGGATCCTGCGATCCCATGCCGGCACCCTAACCGCTAAGCCAACACCAGGCTAAGCCATTCAATTGCCTTCGTGTATTTAATATTGCGTATTACCGTCAGATTATCCAGGCAAAAGGGTGCTTAACTCGTTAAAGTAAATTCCGAGATACGTAATAATGTGAATTTTGTCTCAAAACTATAAAGATTCTATTTTAGCAGAAAACAAAATGTAACACTCGCTAGTAAATGTCACATTGAAATCTGGATCACAATCGATTGCGACCTTTAAGCATCACGCCCTTCACAGCCTGGAGGTCACGTTTGATCACTGAATAATGAGAGAACGTTGACCTCCATAAATCCCAAAACGTATTTTGTGTCCTGCTCAGTATGCCATGTTTGATTCCGGACCATCAATAACTCAGCATCGATTTTCACCGAGTTAAACTTCCGCTTCTGGTCTTGCCGGCGAGGTTTCGTTTATTCGCAGCTCTCCACGCTCTCCATCGAAATCGAAGTTAAGTAATTGTTCCGATTAGTATTTTCGTTATAACTATTTATTTTATGGCGCGTGCGATCATAGGTGTTCGATTGCATCCGCGCTTCGGTGTATACTTTCCCTTGCTCGAGAGCCGTAGCGAAGGTCAGGTCGGTCTTCTCCAGGAGCTCCGGCAGCTCTTGCTGGACAGCATCAGGGAGCCACGGACTCCCGCGCAGTCTCAGGATGATCTTCTTTTAGACGCCTATATTGCAGGGGTCTCCTCCCAGGAACCAAGGCTCAAGCTCCTGGAGAAGACCGACCTGACCTTCGCTACGGCTCTCGAGCAAGGGAAAGTATACACCGAAGCGCGGATGCAATCGAACACCTATGATCGCACGCGCCTCTTGGCGGGAACTACGCTACACGCACGGCCGGAGAGTGCTACCGCCGAGGACGCGGACCTGCTCGCGGAACTCCGGGATGCTCCGGAGGAAGACCCAGTCCTGACGGCTGCCGCTACGGCCAGACCCAAGGCCTTACGCGGGGCCGCCTGCTTTTTCTGTGGGGGGCCACGTCATTCCCGGTCCGTGTGTCCGGCTCGGGACGCAATATGTCATTTGTGCTCGCAAAAGGGACATTACGCGAAAGTGTGCAGGAAAACCGCACGCGGCTCGCGGCCGCGCGCGACCTTGAATGGGCTCATTGCGGAGCCTACGAGCCGAGCCCGAAACCCGGCGCCTTACCCGGCTTCGAAGGGCAGGGCCCCTCTCTGCGGGCCCCTGGGCGCACAGACGACCTTGGCGGGCGTCACCGGACAGCCACCACAGTCTCATCCTCAATCGGGCACGAAGTACGCGTCCTTGACCAGACTCCGGGCCGCGCAAGGGGCTTTGGAGCCTCGCCAAGCCCCAACGGTACGTTCTCCTCGTGTTGTTCATGAGCTAACGGTGGCCCTCACTCCGAAAAAGGCGATTTCGAATACTACGGAGGCCTTTTTCTGCCAAAAGTGTCAAAAGGCGTTTTCAAATACTACGGAGGCCTTTTCCCGTCAAAATTGTCAGATTTTGAATCGCGAAACACCGGAATGCATGGGAAAGCCCTCTGATGGCATTAATGGATTCCCCATGGACAATGAATACTCCGGCCACGACCGCAAAACTGCTGCTGGCATAGGATCCACCCGCGAGGCTCGTCCGACCCATTCGGGGGGTTCAGTCCCACTCCCAGCAGGCTCGTCCGGCCTGGCTCAAGCCCTTGTTCCCCTCATGGTCGAAGGCCATTGTGTTCGGGCCTTGGTGGATACAGGGTCTACGGATAGTTTTATCGACCAGCGACTAGTGCTCAGGCATGGATGGTGGGTCTGGAGGTCTACGAGACGGATCTTCATGGCTTCCCAGGGGCTTCGACTCAGCACGAAGGGGGAATGCCGATTGAAACTCGTGCTAAAGGGACGGGTTTTTCCTGATGTGCACCTTATGGTTTTACCTGCTTTATGTGCTGATATTCTGTTAGGACACGATTTTCTTAAGCTGCATGGACGTCTGGTAATGGAGTTTGGTGGGCCTGACACGCTTGTTGTGGGGGCGGACGCGCTTGCGGTGTGCGCCCTAGCGCAAATGGACATCCAGCCGCTTTCGCTGTTCCCCAATCTAACCTCCGACTGTACCCCTGTCGCGGTAAAATCACGGCGCTACTCTCGCACAGACATGCAATTCATTGCGGACGAAACGGCTCAGCTCTTGAAAGACGGTATCATAGAACCTAGCAGGTCGCCGTGGCGAGCCCAGGTCTTGGTGGTGCGAAGCGAGGCCCACCGCAGATGCATGGTAATCGACTATTCCCAAACGATTAACCGCTTTACACAGCTGGATGCCTACCCCCTTCCGGGGATGGACGCGCTGGTGCAACAGGTGTCCCAGTATTCGGTCTATAGCACTCTCGATCTCCGTAGTGCATACCATCAGATCCCTATCTCTAGGGCGGATCGTATCTATACCGCTTTTGAGTCGGGGCAGCGGTTGTACCAATTTACTCGATTGCCTTTTAGGGTAACGAACGGGGTCACTTGTTTCCAGAGGGCCATGGATGACCTCATTGCGAGGGAGCACTTAACCGATGTTTTCGTCTACCTAGACAATCTTACGGTTTGTGGATATGACCAAGGGCACCATGATGCTAATCTGAAGCACTTCCTTGAGGTCGCGCAGAGGTATCACTTAACTATGAACGAGGATAAGTGCCAATACTCCCTATGCTAGATAGATCTTCTGGGGTACACCGTGACCCATGGCTCTGTCGCTCCAGATAAGGAGCGTCTGCGACCTTTGCTCGACATGGCCCCTCCCTGTGATCGGGAGTCCCTGAAGCGCGCCCTCGGGCTATTCGCCCATTACTCCAAATGGGTACAAAATTTCTCCGCGAAACTTCGCCCCCTCGTGGCCTGCGACACCTTCCCACTGAGTCCGGCTGCATTGGCGGCCTTTGAAGGCCTTAAGGCCGACATCGCCCGTGCCGCCGTGGCGACAATCGACGAGAGCGGATCTTTCGTCCTCGAAAGTGATGCCTCGGATCAGGCCATCGCGGCGACCCTCTCCCAAGGAGGGCGTCCGGTGGCTTTCTTTTCACGGACTCTTACCACTGCTGAGCGGAGACACTCGTCCGTCGAAAAGGAAGCGTATGCGATCGTCGAGTCTATTCGGCGATGGCGCCCGTACTTACTCGGGCGGTGCTTCCAAATCATCACGGACCAGCAAAGCGTTGCGTTCATGTACGACACCTTACACGCCCAGCGCATTAAGAATGAGAAAATCACTCGCTGGCGTATCGAACTCGCCGACTTCTGTTACACCATCAAATACCGCCCGGGGAAGGATAACCGGGCCGCCGATGCCTTATCGCGACCGGCTACATGCGCGGGTATCACCTCTTTGGAGGGCCTACGTGTGCTGCATGCCACTGCGGGCCATCCGGGCGTAACGCGTTTCGCTCATTTTGTGCGGCGTGGCAATCTCCCATACTCGATTGACGATATCCGCCGTATCTGTCGCGACTGCGCTATATGCGCGGAAATCAAACCGCGTTTCTATAACCCACCCATGGGGACTCTGGTTAAGGCTACGAGGCCGTGGGAACGCTTGGCGATGGATTTCAAGGGCCCATTGCCGGTGTCGAGCAGCTCTCGCTATCTGCTCACTATCGTCGATGAGTACTCGCGATTCCCCTTTGCTTATACGTGCGTGGACATGACTGCTGCCACGGTGATGCGATGCTTACAGAACTTGTTCTCAATGTTCGGGTACCCGGCCTATGTCCATACCGACCGGGGTGCGGTCTTCTTGTCTCAGGAGGTGCGCGGCTATCTGCTCCAAAATAACATTGCTTCTAGTTACACCACGCCGTACAGACCCCAGGCCAATGGGCAGATCGAACGCTTCAACGGGATTATCTGAAGGGCCGTCATGCTCAACCTCCGGACCCTCGGCCGGGGCCTCGATAAATGGGCTTGGTCGCTACCTGCGGCGTTGAACTCGATCAGGGCTCTCCTGTGTACGGCAACCAACCAAACTCCACACGAGCGACTTTTCCACCACCCCAGGAGCACGGGGTGTATACGGTCTTTGCCCAGTTGGCTCGCTGGGCCCGGGCCGGCCTACCTTAAACGGGCGGTTCGCGCGAGCAAGTACGACCCCCTAGTGGACAAAGTGCAGATTCTCCAGGCTAATCCTGAGCATGCTCGTGTGATGACGGCTGATGGCCGTGAGACTACTGTCTCCGTACGTCATCTTGCCCCATGCGGGGTCGCCGACCCGAGTAGGGAATCGGACGAACCGATCGAACCCATCTATGAGACTATGGACTCTCCTGACGCTCCCATCGCCGAAAGTCTACCGACCCTCCCCTCACCGAGTCTACCAGGGCCCGACGACTTGGCGTTACCCCCTTCGTCACCCGACCCTGGTGGCGCCTCCGACGCCGGGGACACTGGGATACGTGATGCCGTACCCGGGGAATTTCGGACACGTGCTGGCAGAGAAATTCGCCGCCCGGCCCGATACGGTTGGGTCGACTGATACCCTGTTCCGCACCCTGTTTGTGCTGACGCTCGCTCGCTTCTAGCCGCTCTACCGTATAATTCTAACGGGGGGGGGGGGGGGGGGGGAATGTAGTGAAATCGTATTCGTACTGAACCCGGGGTGATGCTCGCTGCTCGTTGACACCGCTAGGGGCGCGACTATAAGACCTGCTGCTGCGGACGGTGCTCCGAGACTTCTCCTGTGACACGTTACATCTGGTAGACTCACTAACGGTACGCCAGCATAGAATATCAAGCTTGCTTGCATTGAATGTTATGAATGGTCCCATGTGATGCCACTTCTTATGCTTATTGCATTTCCTGCATTACAGGATGATGTCATGATCTAAATGGAATTAAACCACCAGTTGGACTAAAGTTGTGTGGACCTGATTGGTTTTCCACAACAGTGTGTGTACGTATATTGTGTCCCGAGGAAGATTTTCGGTGCAAATCTCTCATACCTGTATAGAAAATCGTGTTAATTCGTGTCGTGTCTTTTGAGGCCTTGTACAGTGTACAACCTTGAGGCTTTGTTTTTCTCTCAGCGGGCCGTCGTTTGTGCTCCAATAACTTTCGTTCTCTGCTTTTCCCAATCTTTTCACCCCATAGCCTATTTCCTTGTGTAAATCTCAACTCAAAAAAAACTGAAAAAAACATCTCCTTCTCTGTTCTTATTCTTTGTTCTCATTCGTTTATTCGTTCTTATTCGTTCGTTTGTTCTTCGACCACGTGTTTCTCCCCCATTTCCCCAGATAGTTTTCACTGTTATTAACCTTCAATGTTTACACTTTCCCCTCAAGTTCTGTATTCCGTCGTATATTATAACACCTTTTTCTTCTTCTTCTTTAAAAGGCTGCTTTCGACTTGCTCACCAAATCTATTCATCCCAAAAGAAAATTCTATCTCTTATAGTGCCTTTTTTCTACATTCCCTAAACTCTCCTGCACTCCATCCTCCATCCAGCGTCCTTAAACGTATTTTTGACTCGAAGGTCACAAGAAACTCATTTTGCAATAAATGTTCGTTTCCCATTAATCATACACTTTCTAAAATCCAATCTCACCCCTCCCCTTCAAATCTTCCCCATAACCCCTCCCCTCCAAATCTTCCCCATCACCCATCCCTTTCAAATCTTCCCCCTTTCCCCTCCCCTCCTAATCCTCCCCATCACCCATCCCTTTCAAATCTCCCCCCTTGCCCCCTCCCTCCTAAACTACCCCCTCACCCCTCCCCTCCAAGACTCCCCCTCACCCCTCCCCTCCAAATCTCCCCCATATCCCATCCCTTTCAAATCCCTCCCTTTGTCCCTTTCCTCCGAAACTCCCCCCTCGCCCCTCCCCTTCAAATCTCCCCACCCTCATTTCTTCTCAATTTCCCCCCTCTCACTCCCCCGCCTCAAAGCGTCCTCCCCGCTTCTTCCCCCTTCCAACTCTCACCTCCATCTCCCCCAACCTTCTGCCTCGCTCTTCCCCCTCCTCAAATAACACCTCAATGTGCCTCACCCAATCATCATCAAACCTTTTGTCCGCCCCATCCTTCCCTTTCTCCGAGCTATTCTGAAATCTCTGACACACCTTCAACAGCTCTCCCTACCTCTTCCACCTCTTCCACATCTTACCCTACCCCTCCTCCCCCCTGTTCTGTATCCGATGCTCCCCCTTCCTCTTCATTAACGGTATGGACCTCAAACATCCGGGGCCTTCGTTAAAACTTAACTGATCTCTCCATACAGGTTGCTTCTGTCAAACCAGACGTGATCTGCTTAACAGAAACTTTCCTCCTTCATGATGTCTCTGATTCCTTAGTATCACTCCCGGGTTACTCCCTCCTCCGGTATGATAGACCTGAGCCTTGTCCTGGAGGTGGGGTTGCTATCTTTATCAAAAACTCTCTTCCTCACTCACCCTGCACTGCACTCTCTCCACCTCACCCCCAGGAATACCTCTGGCTACGGCTTCCCCTTCGCTCCCACCTCTTGTTCATATGTGTGTTGTACCGTCCACCAAACAGTGATGACTCTATCTACATCTCGCTGTCTGATAATATGGACCAACTTCTATCTACTCATCCCAACTCTCTCTTCCTCGTATGTGGTGATTTCAATTGTCAACATGCCAGTTGGCTGGGTGTGGGTACCTCTCTCACCAGCCATGGCTCCTCAGCAAAGGACTTCTGTGACTCACTGTGACTGACACAATCTGTCAATTTCCCGACCCGGATCTCAGTCAACGGAGCATCTTCTCTTCTGGACTTGGTTATGACTAACTTCCCAGAAAATGTCTGCTGCTCTTCTTCTGCTCCAATCGGATCATCTGATCATGTGCTTGTTAAAGTGGACATCTCTCTGACCATTCTCAGGGAGCGTGCTCAGCGTCGACGAGTCTGGCATTTCACTCAGGCCAACTGGCACGGTCTTCAAGCAGCCATCAATCATCTGGACTGGTCTCCCATCTCTACAACCTCTGACATCAACTCATCCTGGGAATTCTTCCAAAGTAAATTGCTCTCTCTCATGCACAGATTTATCCCATCTCGTCTTCAGTTGTCATACCCTTAATCCCGTCCATGGTACACGGAATCTTGTGGTGAGGCTGTTGCCCAGAAACAACTTGCCTTCGTATCCTGGAAAGCAAATCCAACGGAAGGAAATCTCATTTCCTTTCACAAAGCCCGAAACAAGTGTGTGTCCACCCTCAGGAGAGCCAGGTAACAATATCTCTCCGTTCTCAAGACCGAACTCTCTTATCTGTCTCCCTCTTCCAAATCCTGGTGGTGTCTGGTCAAATCTGTTTCTGGTGTTTGTTCCCCCTCCATCCCCTCCCTTACCTCATACGGCTACACAGCTGACTCCGCACGTGAAAAAGCTGAATGCCTCAACTCTGTGTTTGCCTCTAAATCTTGTGTCCCAAACCCATCCCTCTCTGTACCCACCATACCCAGTCATACCCAGCTGCTCCTGGACTCCGTGTCCTTTCCTCCTGACAAGGTGGAAAAGTTCCTGTCAAAGTTTCATCCTCCTCATCCTTCCCTTTCTTGGAACTCTTCTGCAACATCTGAAACACTATCAACTGCTCTCCCTACCTCCGCCTCTCATCCTTCATCTTACCCTACTCCTCCCCTCCCCTGTCCTGTACCCGATGCTCCCCCTCTCTCTTCATTAACGGTATGGACCTCAAACATCCGGGGCCTTCGCTCAAACCTGAATGATCTCTCCATACAGGTTGCTTCTGACAATCCAGACTTGATCTGCTTAACAGAGACTTTCCTCCTTCAAGATGTCTCTGATTTCTTAATATCTCTTCCTGGTTACTCCCTCCTCCGGTATGATAGACCTGAGCCTCGGCCTGGTGGTGGGGTGGCTATCTTTGTCAAAAACTCTCTTCCTCACTCTCCTTGCACTGCTCTCTTTCCTCCTCACCCGCAGGAGTACCTCTGGTTACGGCTTCCTCTCCGCTCCCACCTTTTGTTCATATGTGTTCTGTACCGTCCCCCAAACAGTGATGACTCCATCTACATTTCAATGTCTGACAACATGGACCAACTTCTATCCACTCATCCCAACTCTCTCTTCCTCATATGTGGTGACTTCAACTGTCATCATGCCACCTGGATGGGTGTGGGTTCCTCTCTCACTAGTCATGGCACCTCAGCAAAGGACTTCTGTGACTCACTGGGATTGACACAATCTGTCAATTTCCCGACCCGGATCTCAGCCAATGGAGTATCTTCTCTTCTAGACTTGGTTATGACAAACTTCCCTGCTAATGTCTGCTGCTCTTCTTCTGCTCCAATCGGTTCTTCTGATCATGTGCTTGTCAAAGTGGACATCTCTCTGGCCATTCTCAGAGAGCCTCCTCAGCGTCGACGAGTCTGGCATTTCACTCAGGCCGACTGGGACGGTCTTCAAGCAGCCATCAATCGTCTGGATTGGTCTCCCATCTCCACTGCCTCTGACATCAATTCTTCCTGGGAATTCTTCCAAAGCAAACTGATCTCTCTCATGCACAGATTTATCCCATCTCGCCTTCAATTGTCTTACCCTTCCTCCCGTCCATGGTACACTGAATCTTGTGGTGAGGCAGTTGCCCTGAAACAACTTGCCTTTGCCTCTTGGAAGGCTAATCCAACTGAAGGAAATCTCAGTTCCTTCCACCAAGCTCAGAACAAGTGTGTGTCTACCCTCAGGAGTGCCAGGAAGCACTATCTCTCCTCACTCAAGAATGAACTCTCAAACCTGTCTCCTTCCTCCAAATCCTGGTGGCGTCTGGTCAAATCCGTTTCTGGTGTTTGTTCCCCCTCCATCCCCTCCCTTACCTCAAATGGCCACACAGTTGACATCGCACGTGACAAAGCCGAATGCCTCAACTCTGTGTTCGCCTCGAAATCCTTAGTCCCAAACCCATCTCTCTCTGTTCCCACCTTTCCCAGTCGAACCCAAATGCTCCTGGACTCTGTGTCCTTCTCTCCTGACAAGGTGGAGGAGTTTTTGTCAAACCTCGACTCTGATTCTGCAACTGGACCAGACGGCATCAGCCCACGGGTCCTAAAATCCTGCTCTGCCGCTCTATCTCACCCTCTCTCTGTTCTTTTCACCCTATCTTTTGCTCAAGGTCATCTGCCAGCATCCTGGAAATCAGCTAACATTACCTCTTTACACAAAAAAGGTGCAAAAACAGATCCTTGCAACTACAGACCAATCAGCCTGCTCCCAATTATCAGCAAAGTCATGGAATCCATCATTGCTTCGGATTTGAAATCTTTCCTCTTCTCCAATGGCTTGATCTCTGATCATCAATTTGGTTTCAGACCAGGTCACTACTCTGGACATGCTGCTTCTGCTGTCTCAACAATGGATGGAGGTCCTGAATGCCAAACAGGAAATCAGAGCTGTCTCCCTTGACATATCAAGGGCCTTTGATACGGTCTGGCACCCAGCTCTGCTCACCAAACTCTCCTCCTATGGTATCCATGGAAATCTCCATGCATGGCTTGCGGACTTCCTCTCTGGTCGTAGTCAACGTGTGGCCCTGAATGGATTTCTCTCATCTCCCCTTCCTGTTCAGGCTGGAGTTCCCCAAGGAAGTGTGCTGGGCCCTGTGCTTTTTCTGGTCTTTATCAATGATCTCTCTGACTCTCTGGAAAATCCTCTCTATCTCTTTGCTGATGACTCCACTCTCTGCCGCTCCATTCCTCTTCCCTCAGATAGGCAGTCTGCAGCCTCCTCACTCTCTGAAGACCTGGACAAAATCACAGACTGGTCAAACAAGTGGAACATGTCTTTCAATCCTGCCAAATCTCACTCTCTTACTATGTCTCTCCGGAAAGATCGACTGGACAACCCTCCCATCTACTTTCTCAACAATCCTCTCCAAGAAGTTCTGTCACTCAAGCTTTTGGGTCTCACTATCTGTCATGATCTTTCTTGGGAAAACCACATTTCCAAGCTGGCCTCCAAAGCCAGTCGCCGACTGGGCATCCTCCGTCGTGCGAAGTCCTTCCTCGGCACACCTGAGCTCCTCACCACATACAAGGCTTTCATCCGCAGCTCAATGGAATACTGTTCTCCCCTATGGGCTGGTGCTCCTGCCTCACACCTGGCTCGGCTTCACGCTGTTGAATCCAAAGCTTTCAAAATCATTGGAATCTCCCGCGATGAAGCTATCTCTGAGGGCCTTTCACTCACTCACCGCAGGCAGGTAGGTGGTCTTTCTGTCTTCTACCGACTCCTCTCCGGCCTTGCTCCCCCAGCTCTCTCCGTGCTCTGTTCTGATGCTCTGTGCTCTGTCTCCGTGCTCGTGTCTCCGTGCTCTGTGCTCTGATGGTTAAACTGCCGAAATCTCGGCTCTCTGCTCACCTTCACTCTTTCATTCCTCTTTTCTCCCGCCTGTGGAACAAACTCCCACACTCCCTTCAATCCCTCTCCTCCCTCCAGGTCTTTAAAACAGCTGTTCACCACCATCTCTTATCTTCCCCCATCCATAACCTTGATCTTTTCTACCCCCACTAATTCACCCCAGATCCACCTTGTTTGAAATTCCAACTTATTTCCTGGAAATCCTGGCAGTGTCCATATGTTTATACCTCTCCCACCCCCCCCCCCCCCTTCACATGCCTCCCCCCCTTCACATGCCTCCCCCCTTCACATGCCTCCCCCCCAAAGCCCTCTCCCTCCCACAGATCTCTCGATGTCTCCATGTCTCTCGGTCCCTGCTCTCAAATGTTGTGTTTGTGTCCTTCCCCCTCTCTCCCCATCTTGTCTACCGCTCCCGATGTTATTTGTTTTATGTGTCTGTTTGTCTTTCTGTGTGATTAATTTTCGCTCTTTCACGAGCCTCGATCTTGTATACAAAAAAAAAAAAAAAAAAAAAAAAAAAAAACCCTCGACTCTGATTCTGCAACTGGACCTGATGGCATCAGCCCACGGGTCCTAAAATCCTGTTCTTCCGCTCTTTCACTCCCTCTCTCTGTTCTCTTCACCCTCTCTTTTGCTCAAGGTCAACTGCCATCTGCTTGGAAATCAGCCAACATCACCGCTTTGCACAAAAAAGGTGCAAAAACAGATCCTAGCAACTAGAGACCAATCAGCCTTCTCCCAATTATCAGCAAAGTCATGGAATCCATCATTGCTTTGGATATGAAATCTTTCCTCTTCTCCAATGTCTTGATCTCTGATCATCAATTTGGTTTCAGACCAGGTCACTCTACTCTGGACATGCTGCTTCTGCTGTCTCAACAATGGATGGAGGTCCTCAATGCCAAACAGGAAATTAGAGCCGTCTCCCTCGACATATCACGTGCCTTCGATACGGTCTGGCACCCCGCTCTAGTCACCAAACTCTCCTCCTTTGGTATCCATGGAAATCTCCACGCATGGCTGGCGGACTTCCTCTCTAGTCGTAGTCAACGTGTGGCCTTGAATGGGTTTCTCTCATCTCCTCTTCCTGTTCAGGCTGGAGTTCCCCAAGGCAATGTTCTGGGCCCTGTGCTTTTTCTGGCCTTCATCAATGATCTCTCTGACTCTCTTGAAAATCCTCTCTATCTCTTTGCTGATGACTCCACTCTCTGCCGCTCCATTCCTCATCCCTCAGATTGGCAGTCTGCAGCCTCCTCACTCTCTGCAGACCTGGACAAAATCACAGACTGGGCATACAAATGAAACATTTCTTTCAATCCTGACAAATCTCACACACTTACGATGTCTCTCCGAAAAGACCGACTGGACAACCCTCCCATCTACTTTCTGAATAATCCTCTCCAAGAAGTTCTGTCACTCAAGCTTTTGGGTCTCACTATTTGCCATGATCTTTCCTGGGAAAACCACATTTCCAAGCTGGCCTCCAAAGCCAGTCGCCGACTGGGCATCCTCCGTCGTGCGAAGTCCTTCCTTGGCACACCTGAGTTCCTCACCACATACAAGGCTTTCATCCGCAGCTCAATGGAGTACTGCTCTCCCCTCTGGGCCGGTGCTCCTGCCTCACACCTAGCTCGTCTTCACGCTGTTGAAACCAAAGCGTTCAGAATCATTGGAATCTCCCGCGATGACGCTATCTCCGAGGGCCTTTCACTTAATCACCGCAGGCAGGTTGGTGGTCTTTCCGTCTACTACTGACTCCTCTCCGGCCTTGCTCCCCCAGCTCTCTCTGGGCCCTGTCCCCCAAATTTTCCTGCAGGTCACACAAGATCTGCCTGCAACCCTCTTATGGTTAAACTGCCAAAATCAAGACTCTCTGCTCACCTTCACTCCTTCATTCCTCTTTTCTCCCACCTCTGGAACAAACTCCCTCACTCTCTTCAATCCCACTCCTCCCTCCAGGTCTTTAAAACGGCTGTTCACCACCATCTCTTATCTTCCCAAATCCAAAACCTTGATCTTTTCTACCCCCGCTAATTTCACCCCAAATCCACTTTTTTGAGGTGACTTTTGACTTCTTTCCTGGAAGTCCTTGGTGTTCTTGCGTTTTATAGCTATCCTGCCTCCCCCCAGGCCCTCTTCCTCCAAAAACATCTCCCGATGTCCCTGCTCTCAAATGTTGTGTTTGTGTGCTTCCTCCCCTTCTCTCCCCATCTTGTCGACCGCTCCCCTTTTTATATACTTTGTTTGTTTGTTTGATTTGTTTGTTTGATAAATGTTAGCTCTTTCACGAGCCTCGACTCTGTATACAAAAAAAAACAAAAAAACAACATAATTCAGTTATTATTATTCATTAATCATAAAGTATTGTTCAGGGTTCATACGTCTGCGACTGTGTTCGTACGTTCTGTTCGTACGTTCTGTTCGTACGCTGTGTTCTCACGATTGAATCTCCTATCGCTGACACATGGTCAAACTCTTGGTACCTTGAAATGTAATAATTCATTTATTCGCAATTGACAGGTCTCCAGGCCCACTTGTAATTCCAGAAAATAATCAATTCCTTTTTCGCAGTGTCTGAAGATTATAATATTTCAATGATATAATTATGGAAGACTGTCTCTGTCTCTCTCCCTCTCCCTCTGTCTCTCTCTCTCTCTCTCTCAATCTCTCCATCTCTACCTCTACCTCTCTCCCACTGCCCCTCTCTCTCCCTCTCTCTCTCTCCATCTATCTCTCCCTCTCTCTTCCTCTCTCTCTCCATCTCTACCTCTGCCTCTCTCCCACTGCCCCTCTCTCTCTCTCTCTCTCTCTCTCTCTATCTCTCTCTCTCTCTTTCTCTCTCTCTCTTTCTCTCTCTCTCCATCTCTCTCTCCCTCTCTACCTCTGCCTCTCTCCCACTGCCCCTCTCTCTCTCTCTCTCCCACTGCCCCTCTCTCTCTCTCCATCTGCCTCTCTCCCACTGTCTGTCTGTCTCTCTCTCTCTCTCTCACTGTCTGTCTGTCTGTCTGTCTCCCTCTCTCACTCTCACTCTCTCTCTCTCTCCCACTGCCCCTCTCTCTCTCTCTCCATCTCTCTCCCTCTCTCTCCATCCCTCCCACCACCTCTCTCTCTCTCTGTGTGTGTGTCGACACCTGCTGGCCGTTTGTGTGCTGGTTGTACTGTCATGGCGTCTACTTGTGGAGGCCTGTGAGTTCTCTGTGTTGTTACTCCCTTCTCCACCCCCCCCCCCCCCGTTCCCCCCTCTACATCCCTGTATCTGTTTATGGAGTTTTCCCCGTGATTCTCATCTATGTTGAGGCGGGAGAGAGAGCCGGAGAGCATAGGGTGATTGCTGGTAAGGGTTCGTCGTTTTTGGGCGTCGCCCTATCGGTGTTTGCTTTTTCATCTTAAACCTCTATTTCCTTTTTTTCCTTTCGCTTATCTTTCTTTCAGTTTGTTTTGTTGCCCCCCTTTCCCGAAGTTAGGGAAATCGGGGTGGTTTGTTCACTTCCCATCCCCGGATTTCGGGTAGGGAAGATATTATATATTCACTCTCCCCGAGTCGGGGAGGGGTTGTAAGCAGGGGCGTATCTACGGAAAATAGTGCCCCTGTCCAAACATCTGACACCCATCTTTTGGATAACTTTACCATAAAATCAGCTCAAAAATAAAAGTCAAGCTCGTTAATCTTTTAATTAACAAATTATGGCACTACATGAAAATTACAACTGCACCTTCCTTGCTTTCACTGATGCAAATTGGTCTATGATATGCTCAAAGTCAGTTTTTTCCGTTTCTTCTCTTTCTACACTCAGCAGAGCAAGATCACAGAGTCTGCCTTGACCCATGGAGGCTCTCAAATACGAAAGTATTAGTTTTAACTTGCTGTATGATCTCTCACAGCTGGCGATAGTCAGGTTCACTATGTTTTTTCGTTCAAAATCATGGTAGATTATCAAACCTATACATTTTTGGAAACGTTATTACATGGAAAATCTGAAAATCAATGTTTACATTTGCCAATTCAGACCAATTCGATTCGACCAATTCGACCAATCGACCAATTCCATTCGACCAATTCGACCATTCGACCATTCGACCAATCGCTTCGATCGACCATTCGACCAATTCGATCGATTTGATTCGATTTGATTCATCGAATTCGATTCGATCGACCATTCGACCGATTCGATTTGCCAATCAATTTGACCGACCTTTGCTTGTGTGGAACGGACTGTGAAAACGATGCGGACTATATTGTCGGATACGACACACAGGACAGTGATGACGAACTCTAAATGGCATGTTCTGTAATCGTGTATGTTTGATGCCATTGACTGCCTGTGTATATTTTGTCATTGACTGCCTGTGTAGATGTGAAGTTATACCGACTGCATGTGTATATATGATTTTGCTGACTGCCTGTGTATGTTTGGTGATATGAATTATTGTGACACATTTTGATGTTATTAACTGCCTGTACAAAATGATAACATGTATTTGATGATGCAACTTATCGCGAATATAAAGACAGTATTTTGCAATTCAAAACCTTTGATTCGTGTCTTACCATTCCCCATAGCACTAATTTGATACTTTCATTGGATTCCTTGTCCCTGAAAATATAGGTTTAGTATATTTTTTAAAGTTTTAGGGTAATTAGAGGCAGAAATAGAACAAAATATGTATTTTACAGTGGCCATTTTGAAAATCCAAAATGGCCGCCATACAGGTATCTCTCCAAATGTAAACATTGATTTTTAGTTTCCTTATGCTATAACCTTTCCAAAAATGTATAGGTTTGCTAATCTACCATGATTTTGAACGAAATATAATTTATTGACATAGTGAACCTGACTACGATGGAAACTGCGATGGTTAGCATTATCTGAATAGCAATGCGAAGATTGGGTAAGACGCTCTCATCTCCATACTGAACAATAAATTCGAGAAGCTCTTCAGGTCTTGATATTTTCATGTTGGCCCGACTTGATAGCAACATTCTGCAATCCAAAATTTCTTCATAGAGCTGCTGTCCATCAACATCAGACCTGTACAATTCGCCCAAATTTTCGCACTTCTTCTTTAGGTCGTCACTGTCGGCGGCGCCGTAACACAGTCCCTCAACACCGAGAAGGAACCCAAACTTGGCGTCAGTGTCGTACAAACGAGCGAACCTTTCATCCATTTCTCTGTGAAGACGGTCGAGTGTTTCCTTCATGACTTTCCATTTCCTCCTTGGCTTTTAACCCAGCGTCTCTCGAGTTCTCATCAGCCATTCGTTTCTTTCGTCTCTGACGTCTTTCAACTTCAATATTCCATTCTTGACAGAGACCGAGTCCTTCTTCGAGTGACTCACTGACCAACACTTCTCTTTCATCATCAAAATGATCTCGGAGGGCTTTCAAATCCAGGGCAGCATCGTGGAAGTTCATGCTAGGATCCTGCAGCCTCTTTTGAATACGGTCAATGCGAATGAGTACTTTGTTCCAAAATCCTAGCAAAGTCAGAAAATCGTAACTCAACATGCGGTTATACAGCTGCCTTGCATCACTTCTTGTTTCACTGGTCTCGTTTTCATTGTCTATCATGTCCTGGAGAACTTGAAGTATCTCCTCAAGGTACTTGTTGACGGGCTTCACTGCTTCTGTCCTTGCACTCCACCTGGTTTCGGACTCTGACTTAACAACCACAGGCACGGCGTTTTGAGTTTTTCCCAGCGCTGTGTTGAACGAGAGAAGAACACGTAGAGAGCTTCGATGGTTCCAAAAACGTGACCATCATTGTATCCTGCTTGGCTGCATGTACACCCACCAAGTTGAGTGAGTGGTTGTCACAATTCACAAACACTGCCAGGTTGTTTTTCTCACTTATTCTTTGATGAACACCACTTCTGTGTCCAGCCATCACAGCAGCGTTGTCATAGCACTGTGACCGACAATCTTGGAGCTCCATTTCGTGCTTCTCTTGCTGTTTCAAGATGTTTTCAACCAAGCTCTCAGCATCCTTCTGACTTATCTGGATAAAACTAAGGAAGGACTCTCTAACACGGACTGTTTTCCTCTCAAAATCAACTTCCACGTACCTCACTACTTCTGACATCTGCTCATGGTGTGCCTGATCAGGCTTTACGAACATGAGACCATAGTACTTGGCTTTACGAATGCTTCTCAGTAAACTCTGGCGAACAGAGGATGCCATCATGTGGATGAATTTGTTCTGTACACCCGGTGAAAGATAAGACGTGGATCCAGGATGACTTTCCACATGAGTGAGGTGTTCTTTCATGACAGGGTCAAAGATGGCCAGTAGTTTCAGTAAGCCAAGGAAATTTCCCACATTGGAGTCATTGTCCAGCTGAAGTAACTCCATGTGTCCTCGCAAAGCCAGGTTCTGAGTCTCAAGGAATTTTATGCAGTGAAGGATTCTCGTCAAGATATCACGCCACTTCTGCTTTTCCTTCTCAATCTGTGACTGAATTTCCGCGTCAATAACTCCTCTTTTTTCAGCTAAATTTCTTTCCATTTCTTTCCACTGTGTGAAGCACTCCCGATGATTCTTAGCATTTTCATGAACACTAATCCTTTCAGGTGCTTTCCACTGGTTGAATCCACTTTCCTGCTCCAATGAGGATTGATGGTCTGACCGGGAACGGGAATAGAGAAGACAACAGACACAAAATGCAGACTTTTTAGAAGGGGAATAGACCAGCCATGAGCGAGTCACTTCCTCACCACGACCATTTCCCAATTTCCTCTTGAACCAAGTTTTGTTCATTGAGCGGTTATTTGTTGGTAGGAAAGGCCCCTCACTGTTCTGGAAATACTTCAAATCCAGCTTTATTATTTCTGTTCTCAACACGTCAGGCAGAATTGCTTTTCCAGTATCCTTGTCGAACGTCAGAAGTGCAATGTCATGCTGTTCAATCACTTCTGGTATGACAGTTCGAGGCTCTTCGACACCATCCAGTTCACTAGGTTCAGTGTCGTCAGGTTCAATCTCGTCAGGTAAAATCTCATCAATAAACTCAACATCACCACCACCACCATCGTCTTCCCCTCCTGTCATGTCCACGTTCTCTCTGGCAGCCTCACTTTTAATCTCGTCATACTCGGATTTATCTGACTTGACTTCCTCCTTGGCTTGTGACGCATTTGTACTTGATCCACCTGCGGATTCCAACAAACTTGGAGCAGCTGCAGGCGACTCCATGGAATGTGTCAAACAACTTGTTCCGGGCTTTTCAAAGAAGGGCATGAAGAACTTCCTCGACTTCTTGGCTTCCTCCGTCTCCAACTTTCGTCTCTTCCGTCCTTCAGCTCCACTTTCCTTCTTCTTTGTGAAGAAACGTTTCATGGTCTTCTTACACAATGCTCTGAAATAAGGAAATGGCACTTTTAATAAGAACATTAAATTTCACAGATTTTGCACAAAATTCTAGACTACCTCCCTAGTTTGCGCAGGAGAATGGTCTTTCTGCCAGTTGGCACTGAGCAGTGGTACTGAGAGGTATGTGGTCATGTAGCTCCCAGCACTGTATTTTTACCTAATAATTTATATAAGTGGTTTAACAATCTAGCCATCCCAGTGCTCTCACCCATGATAATCAAAGACAGATCATACATCTGAAGAAAATTATTTTTTCACTATCCGAAGATGGCTTGTTTGACTTTAATAGAAACTGCTCAGTGGCACCCCTCCCTCCCCCCCCCCCCCCCCCACCCCTTCAAGTGGCGCCCAGGGCACGTGCCATACCTGCCATACCTTAGGTACGCCACTGGTTGTAAGTGCAGCTGATCCAGCATGGCAGCTGCACTGTCTCGATTTATGGCTTCTCAGAGCCTGACCCGTAAGAACGGGTTATTTTGTGTACCTCCGGAACGTGAGGTTAGTGTCGAGGACGTCATTCTCGCGGCTGGTCATGTTGTCGGGATCGACAACGTTGTTGCCGCTTCGCGGATGAACAAGCGGATCATTATTTTTTTTGTCCGATGCGGATTGTGTCCCACAAATTGTCGAACAAGGTTTGACAATCGATCCAGGTTTATTTGTTACTAGCCGAAACCCGTGGAACATCCACGGAAGGGAGGATGTGGTGTATGGATAGAGTGTACCATTATGGATGGCATAGGGGATTTGCTTGTCCGAGTAAGAGTTAGTAAGAAAGATGAGAATGAAGAGTGCGTATATGAACAACGCTCGCCGACACCAGCACAAATGCATGCTCTGGATTGTCCACTCAGTGGACGGCTTGCTTTAACCTTCGCCTGTCCAATCAGCGGACGGCTTGCTTCGCCTTCGCCCAGCAGACGCCAATATGATGGCGTTGTAAGATGGTGTCGTATCGGCAGTTAATCGGATGCTTTTGGGCCCCAACGTCGGCAAATTCAGATTTTTCGAGTATGGCTGTACGTGATAAACAAAGAGCGCGGTTCGTCCACTGGTTGAATCTGCTTCTGTCCTTGCATCTGGGGATTTGCTTGTCCGAGTAAGAGTTAGGAAGAAAGATGAGAATGAAGAGTGCGTATATGAACAACGATCGCCGACACCGGCACAAATGCATGCTCTGGATTGTCCACTCAGTGGACGGCTTGCTTTCGCCTTCGCCTGTCCAATCAGCGGACGGCTTGCTTCGCCTTCGCCCAGCAGACGCCAATATGATGGCGTCGTAAGATGGCGTCGTATCGGCAGTTAATCGGATGCTTTTGGGCCCCAACGTCGGCAAATTCAGATTTTTCGAGTATGGCTGTACGTGATAAACAAAGAGCGCGGTTCGTAGATCGTAAATCCATTAGTGCCGTGGGCATCGGGTCACTGGGTGCGGCGTAAAAGGGATAACAAAGTCGAGTCCTTACGCTATTATTATATAGACTAGCCGAAACCCGTGGAACATCCACGGAAGGGAAGATGTGGTGTATGGATAGAGTGTACCATTATGGATGGCATAGGGGATTTGCTTGTCCGAGTAAGAGTTAGGAAGAAAGATGAGAATGAAGAGTGCGTATGTGAACAACGTATTTATTGCAATCTACTTAAATGACAACGCTACGTTATACTTTTGAAAATATCACGTACCGTCTCGAAATCAATGCCATCCTTTTATCTCTTCATATACAACTCACTGATTTCTACCTTATCGTGAACAGGGCAAACACCTACTTTGATAATCATGAACGGTGGCAGATGCAGGAGTTGGTGAAACGAAAGAGGGGGGGGGGGGGGCTGATCATGACCTACCCGACGCCTCATGACCTACCCGACGCCACATGGCCTATGCCATTTGTTGAGATCATGGCCACAACGGAAACACAACTGGATAGGTAGGGCCTAGGCCTACGCCTATGTTTCGTCACTCGGCGAAGTACACTTTGTTTTAAGCTTTCAGAAGCTGAAGCCTTGTTATTTATTGCTTTATATGATACTGATGGGCTGCTGATCGGTTTCACTTCGTTGTTATCACAGTATATGGAAGAAATTATAGTAAACCCACCTGATGAGGTTAGCGTACACTGCGATCGATGACACCGGCACAAATGGCGGAATGCATGCTCTGGATTGTCCACTCAGTGGACGGCTTGCTGTCGCCTTCGACTGTCCAATCAGCGGACGGCTTGCTGCGCCTTCGCCCAGCAGATGCCAATACGATGGCGTCGTAAGATGGCGTCGTATCGGCCGTTAATTGGATGCTTTTGGGCCCCAACGTCGGCTAATTCAGATTTTTCGAGTATGGCTGTACATGATAAACAAAGAGCGCGGTTCCTAGATCGTAAATCCATTCGTGCCGTGGGCATCGGGTCACTGGGTGCGGCGTAAAAGGGATAACAAAGTCGAGTCCTTACGCTATTATTATATAGACTAGCCGAAACCCGTGGAACATCCACAGAAGGGAGGATGTGGTGTATGGATAGAGTGTACCATTATGGATGGCATAGGGGATTTGCTTGTCCGAGTAAGAGTTAGGAAGAAAGATGACAATGAAGAGTGCATATATGAACAACGATCGCCGACACTGGCACAAATGCATGCTCTGGATTGTCCACTCAGTGGACGGCTTGCTGTCGCCTTCGACTGTCCAATCAGATGAGACAGCTGGCTTAACGTCCTCTGATGCGACGTCACACCTGTGAGGTATCAGGAGGCGGGAACCGAATCCAAAACAGAAGCTAAAGTAAAGACCATCGGAGATCTACTGTGGCAGCGTTTCTAACCGATGTGGTAAAGTACAGTACGTACAGTAAAGGACATTCTCATTGATCCGTTGATTAACTATAACTGACCTGCGCCGCCCTGCTGTAGCTTGACATGTTAGCAGGTACTCTGACCTTTTTCACAACTTCAAATGGCGTTTCATAAAATCCTGCTGTGACTCGACATGCGCCGCACCATAATCATTGGCTCATAAAACCCTACACTGCTACAGAGGATTATACTACCACCGGCAGCCGGCACTTGGTTGTCCACAGAGGGAGGGAAGAAACACACCATGTGGAATGAAAAACAAAATGCTTTAAAATATTCAAGAAAGAAACATTTTTTTTCATTTAATATTCCGTACATATTTATTGTACGACTAACGATTGTCAAAATAAGAACCTGCTTTGGGCAATCGCACACTATACCGTCAAGGCCGCTTTTACAGAATAAGAAGGAAATAATTAAATTAATGCTTTCCTATTTACATCGTTGAGTCAATACGTCAAAAAATCATTTTTTAAACCTGTAATCACTGGTTGTAGGGAATGCAGATTTGACGATCAGCTGATTCATGTGTGTGTGTGGGTGTGTATTTTAGACTTGGATAATATAAGAAGGAAAATTGCTTTGCAATACATGCCCATTTGCAAGTTTCAGATCAATATCGGTAAGCAGTAAGCACGGCCCATTATTTAATGACACCACTCGACTGTCCAATCAGCGGACGGCTCGCATCGCCTTCGCCCAGCAGACGCCAATACGATGGCGTCGTAAGATGGCGTCGTATCGGCAGTTAATCGGATGCTTTTGGGCCCCAAAGTCGACATTCAGATTTTTCGAGTCTGGCTGTACGTGATAAACAAAGAGCGCGGTTCGTAGATCGTAAATCCATGAGTGCCGTGGGCATCGGGTCACTGGGTGCGGCGTAAAAGGGATAACAACGTCGAGTCCTTAAGCTATTATTATATAGACTAGCCGAAACCCGTGGAATATCCACGGAAGGGAGGATGTGGTGTATGGATAGAGTGTACCATTATGGATGGCATAGGGGATTTGCTTGTCCGAGTAAGAGTTAGGAAGAAAGATGAGAATGAAGAGTTCGTATATGAACAACGATCGCCGACACCGGCACAAATGCATGCTCTGGATTGTCCACTCAGTGGACGGCTTGCTGTCGCCTTCGACTGTCCAATCAGATGAGACAGCTGGCTTAACGTCCTCTGATGCGACGTCACACCTGCGAGGTATCAGGAGGCGGGAACCGAATCCAAAACAGAAGCTAAAGTAAAGACCATCGGAGATCTCCTGCGGCAGCGTTTCTAACCGATGTGGTAAAGTACAGTACGTACAGTAAAGGACATTCTCATTGATCCGTTGATTAACTATAACTGACCTGCGCCGCCCTGCTGTAGCTTGACATGTTAGGAGGTACTCTGACCTTTTTCACAACTTCAAATGGCGTTTCATAAAATCCTGCTGTGACTCGACATGCGCCGCACCATAATCATTGGCTCATAAAACCCTACACTGCTACAGAGGATTATACTACCACCGGAAGCCGGCACTTGGTTGTCCACAGAGGGAGGGAAGAAACACACCATGTGGAATGAAAAACAAAATGCTTTAAAATATTCAAGAAAGAAACATTTTTTTTCATTTAATAATCCGTAAGTATTTATTGTACGACTAACGATTGTCAAAATAAGAACCTGCTTTGGGCAATCGCACACTATACCATCGAGGCCGCTTTTACAGAATAAGAAGGAAATAATTAAATTAATGCTTTCCTATTTACATCGTTGAGTCAATACGTCAAAAAATCATTTTTTAACCCTGTAATCACTGGTTGTAGGGAATGCAGATTTGACGATCAGCTGATTTATGTGTGTGTGTGGGTGTGTATTTTAGACTTGGATAATATAAGAAGGAAAATTGCTTTGCAATACATGCCCATTTGCAAGTTTCAGATCAATATCGGGAAGCAGTAAGCACGGCCCATTATTTAATGACACCACTCGACTGTCCAATCAGCGGACCGCTCGCATCGCCTTCGCCCAGCAGACGCCAATACGATGGCGTCGTAAGATGGCGTCGTATCGGCAGTTAATCGGATGCTTTTGGGCCCCAAAGTCGACTAATTCAGATTTTTCGAGTCTGGCTGTACGTGATAAACAAAGAGCGCGGTTCGTAGATCATAAATCCATGAGTGCCGTGGGCATCGGGTCACTGGGTGCGGCGTAAAAGGGATAACAAAGTCGAGTCCTTACGCTATTATTATATAGATGGTTTCCCCACTTGATAGCCCAGCAATAGAAGTCGTGATATCCAATTGCCCCCCATTTGTATCCGACGATGTATTAATTAAAGAGTTATCCCGATATGGTACCATCGTTTCTCGTATCTCCATGATTCCCTTCGGGTCACGGAACAACGATTTAAGACACGTGGTCTCATTCCGGCGGAAGTGTTTATGATTTTAAAAGATTCCCAGGAGTTAAACCTCATAGTAAAATTAAAACATCAACATAATGAATATACAGTTTATGTGTCCACCAACGTTTTTAAATGTTTTGGTTGCGGACAATTTGGGCATGTTAAGCATGACTGTCCCCGAAAAGAGAACTCTCCACAAGTACAACCCCCCCCCCCCCCTCCCCTCCTACTGGGAATAAGCAAGACCTCCACCTTCGCACGACCGATCCAAACCCTCCCACTACCGACCCCAACCATTCCACAACCGACCCAAGCCTTCCCACCACCGACCCAAACCCTTCCACCACCGACCCAAACCCTTCCACCACCGACCCAAACCCTTGCACCACCGACCCAAGCCTTCCACCACCGACCCAAACCCTTCCACCACCGACCCAAGCCTTCCACCACCGACCCAAGCCTTCCACCACCGACCCAAACCCTTCCACCACCGACCCCAAACCCTTCCACCACCGACCCAAGCCTTCCACCACCGACCCAAACCCTTCCACCACCGACCCAAGCCTTCCACCACCGACCCAAACCTTCCACCACCGACCCAAGCCTTCCACCACCGACCCAAACCCTTCCACCACCGACCCAAACCCTTCCACCACCGACCCAAACCCTTCCACCACCGACCCAAGCCTTCCCATCACCGACCCAAACCCTTCCACCACCGACCCAAACCCTTCCACCACCGACCCAAGCTTTCCCACCACCGACCCAAACCCTTCCACCACCGACCCAAACCCTTCCACCACCGACCCAAACCCTTCCACCACCGACCCAAGCCTTCCCACCACCGACCCAAACCCTTCCACCACCGACCCAAACCCTTCCACCACCGACCCAAACCCTTCCACCACCGACCCAAGCTTTCCCACCACCGACCCAAACCCTTCCACCACCGACCCAAACCCTTCCACCACCGACCCAAACCCTTCCACCACCGACCCAAGCCTTCCCACCACCGACCCAAACCCTTCCACCACCGACCCAAACCCTTCCACCACCGACCCAAACCCTTCCACCACCGACCCAAGCTTTCCCACCACCGACCCAAACCCTTCCACCACCGACCCAAACCCTTCCACCACCGACCCAAACCCTTCCACCACCGACCCAAGCCTTCCCACCACCGACCCAAACCCTTCCACCACCGACCCAAACCCTTCCACCACCGACCCAAACCCTTCCACCACCGACCCAAGCCTTCCCACCACTGACCCAAGCCTTCCTACCACCGATCCAAACATCCCCGCCATAAACCCCTTCCCTCCCCTTGAAACGGGGGACACCTCCCCCCCCCCCTACTGCAGGAACTAATTGCAGCCATCTCTTGTCAATAATAGACCTCACCCCCCAGGCCACAGCGTTAAATCACAGCTTGCTTCATGCTACAACTGATCCTATCTCTCTCTCCGAGGTAGCTGATGGAAATCCTCCCCCTATGATTACGTCCTCCCTCCCCTTTCCCCCCAATCCCCTGCAAACTCTCCCCACTAACCAGGACGAGTTTCAATTAGTCCGCCCAAAAGGAAAAAGACATTTGCAAACAACAGATGAAAACGGTCAACTCTTTAAAAAACCCACAACTGAAAACCGACAGCCCCTCCCCCATGCCCCAGATTTGTCCCTTGTCACGGAAAATCGTTTCTCTGTGTTGGAAGACATAGATGTGGATGAATTCTCGCCCTTGCCTACTGACCCATTAACTGATATATGCTGAGCCGCAAAAATTAGTACCTCACCTCTCCCCTGAAGATGGCTGATTCCTCTGCCTCCCCATCCCCTCCCTCGATGGACTATGTCCCATCCGATAATGTGGAGGGATGTGATGATGGTGAGGAAGTAAGTGATGAAAACCAGTATGACACAACATCTGAGCCATGTGATATAGATGACTGTTAGTGAATGTGGTGGCTTTAAAGAAGAAGGAACCCCTCCAATCCCTTCCTCTGAGATAAAAAGGTTTCTTAAGGGCACATTCCGTAAAAGGAATATTGTCATAGGAACCTTTTTTCTGAAGCTACCTGATTTTATACATTCCGCTAGGTGATGGTAAAACGGCCCAATGATTTTAATTGCAATTCCTCCCAACGTCACCGGTTAAAGAAGTGCATACAAAAAGCTAAGAATGAACTGCTATTAAAATATTTAATGGGTGTCACTCCTCCTTGTATTTGTAATGAGTTTCTCGATTTGTAGCTTGAATATTAACGGAGGATGTCGCTCCGTCCGTAAAGTTCAAGTAAGAAATTTTTTATTACAGAAGAAAGTTGACATTGCCCTTTTACAAGAGACCCATGCCAACGACTGCTGTCTCGCAGAGTGGTGTAGGCTCTTCCCTGGCCTTTCCTTTTTTAGTAACAGTGACTCCCGTAAAGGCGGTATAGCAATAATTCTTAGCCCTTCCTTTTCCCCTTCATTGCTTAAATTTAACGAAATACAAAAGGGATCTCTAGCATAAAGAATTCCACTACTGTGGAAAATTCTATACTATTTTTAATATCTATGCCCCAAGTACGCCTGTAGCCCAGCGAGATTTTTAAATAACCTTGGGACACACCTGACGTCCCTCGACAGCAAAAATGCCCTAAAAGACCAAGACAATCATGTTTGTATTGGTGGAGATTTTAATTGCACCCTCCAACCCCAGCTAGACAGGAACAGTGCAGAACCCCATCCTGCCTCCACAATCCCCTTCACCAAATTTTTAAAACAAATGAATTTCACAGATATATGATGGCAGGTACAGCACCCATCAATCAGGCACTACACATGGTGTCGATGCATTCAGGGTAATATTGTACTTGCTCGCTTGGACAAGTTTTATGTTAATCCTCCACTCGAACGCCTTGTTCTGTCATCCCAAATTTGCCCATCAGGATTCTCGGACCACAGCGCAACATTTCTCGAAATTTCTGACCCTTGCCTGAAACACAAGAGTGCTTTTTGGAAATTTAATAACAACTTACTTGATGATAGTACCTTTAAGGACTTTTTTCCTGAAATTTGGAATATTCTGGTTGCCTCCCAAGGGAATTTCCCAAACCTCAGCCAATGGTGGGATAATGTCAAAACGCACATCAGACTTTTCTGCCAGCAATATCATGCGTATGGTGTTCAAGACGAAAAAAAAAACCACAACCTTACTTGAAGACGAAATCCTGGAATTACAGGAACAGCTCCAGGGAACCGCAAGTGTGAGCTAACAGGAAATGAGGCAACAAATTCATGGAAAAACGGCCTTACTGAATTCCATATCCGAAAGGCGAGCACAAAATGCTTTCTTACGCCTGAAGATGAGGTACATACACGACCTTGATGCTCCAACCAAATTCTTCTTCAGGCTTAAAAGGGGGGCCTCTTCGTCAGTGATTACACGCTTGCTCCATGATGGGGAACTCCTTTATGAAGATGGCAGAATCAGGGAATGTGCCCGGAAACATTTTAAACAACGGTTTATGTGGCACGACATTAACCATGAGGCAATATCTGAACTTATTTCTAACCTTCCAACATTGGTGGAGGATCAGAAGCAACAGTTGGAGGATCCTCTTAGTTTACCTGAGCTCATCGCTGCCTTGGAACCTGATAAAGCCCCTGGACTGGATGGGCTGACTAGCATATTTTTCCAGTGTTTTTGGGACACCATTGGACCTCACCTACTGCAGGTCTTGAATGGATGTTTAGAGGACGAACAACTGACGTGGAGTTGCCGAAGAGCAGTCACCACTTTAATTCCTAAGAAAGGAGACACTCAACTTACAGAGAATTGGCGTCCTATTTCTGTTTTACGTACGGATTATAAAATTTTAGCCAAAGCCTTGTCCAATCGCAAAATGAAACCTTTTATGAATGTACTAATAGGAGAACATCAATCCTTTTGTATTCCTGGACGTACTATTTTTAATAATGTCTTTCTTATCCGTGATACCATTAAGTTTTGTAACAATTTTTACCAGAATGTTGGTCTGTTTTTCATTGACCAAGGAAAAGCCTTGGATTGTATTGACCACATGTACCTTTTTAGAGTTTTGGAGAATTTCGGTTTTGGGCCTATTTTTATCTCATATGTTAAGCTTTTGTATTGTAATATATCCAGTGTTCTTAAAATTAATCAAGTATTGTGTAGCCCCATTGCTGTGCAACGGGGAGTACGGCAAGGTTGCCCGCTATCTGGACTTTTATACTCTCTTGCCATCGAACCTCTTCTGCTCCAATTACGCACGCACATTTCTGGCTTCACTGGATCAATTCTTACCACACCGCTAAAAGTCTCTGCTTATGCAGATGTTTGTATTTTTGTAAAAAAATAATGCTGATGTCACTGCAGTGGCTCAGGCATTAAAGACATATTGTCAAGCTCGTTCAGGCCAGGTGAACTGGAAGAAGAGTGAAGCCCTTTGGATAGGACCTGGAGCTTGCCCGCCAATTGTCCTGCCAGGAGGAGTGAACTGGCAGCAAAATGGCATCAAATACCTCGGTATTTTCCTAGGAGACAACACCTTTGAGCAGCAGAACTGGATCGGATTACCGGACAAGGTAATGGCGAAACTAGCCCGTTGGAAAGGACTTCTTTCTCAACTTTCCTACCGTGGAAGAACTCTTGTCATCAACAATCTTGTCGCCTTTATGCTATGGCATAAAATGATATGCCTACAACCGCCTGGGAACCTTCTTATCACACTCCAAAAGAGCATTGTTGATTTTTTCGGGAGTAGGAAACACTGGCTCCAACCGGCCGTGGCATACTTACCACTTACTGAAGGTGGCCAAGGTCTCATTGACATCCGTAGCCGGATTATGGGCTTCCGGCTTCATATCGTCCGTCAACTTTTATATGGAGATGAAGCCCTACTCTGGAGGCCTCTGGCTAACTGCATATTGCAGCTGGCCTGCAAGCTGGGCTACTGCCGATAACTTTTCCTGATGAACCCTCATCAAATCAATTTATCCTTGCTGCCCACCTTCTACCAAGAGGCTACAACCCCTTCCTGGAAAACAGTTTAAATAATAGAGGACTCATTCAACGTTTTGTTGATGCCAAACTGCTGCGAGTAAAAGACGTCATGACAGAGTCTGGAAGCCGCTGGTTGAGTGCTGCTGCTGTGGCACAAAAAACTGGAATAAAATCTGTCAGGATCATCTCTCGGTTCCTTCAAGGGATACTCACAACGTATCGTAGTACCTGCGAGGAACGTGGACCTTCCCCCAAGGAAACAACAGGTGACTTCCCTAAACTCCTTGTCTTCAACCCACCACTTAATCTGTCCCCTGGCCTGAACAGCCCTGATGATACTGCATTATCACTTCCTTCCTTTCCAAAGAAAACTTTGTACAACGCGTATGTTAAAATTTTATGTGCAAAAACATTTTCTGAGCACCCGAGGCTTCGAAGGCGGGATTTTTCGCCCCCAATATCCCCCAACTGTCCCAATTGGCGAAGTTTTTATCTCTTGCCTACTCCAAAGTATGTTGGAGATATTCAATGGAAGCTTGTGCACTGGATTTTACTTTATAATGTTTTACTGAACCGGTTTTCTACTGCTAATTCTAATCTGTGCCCTTTCTGTGCATCCGTTGAAACTTTGCCGCATATAAACCTTGAATGTGAACGATTGCAACCTCTTTTTACCTTTCTCCAGGAACGCTTTGTGAAACTCGGTTCTGTCTTCAATTACAATATTTTTATTTATGGTGTTTTTGGACCGTCTTCCCTTAGGAATGTGGTTTTATTGAACTTTTTAATAGGTCAGGCCAAGTTTGCAATTTACAAGTCCAGGAAGAAAAAAAATGGGAAACGTTTCTGGTTCTTCACATGATGTATTTTTTTTTTTTTTTTTTTTTTTTTTTTTGTATACAAGATCGAGGCTCGTGAAAGAGCTAACATTAATCACACAAAAAGACAAACCGACACACAAAAAAAACAAAAAAACAAGGGGAGCGGCAGACAAGATGGGGAGAGAGGGGGAAGGACACAAAAGAGAGGGGGAAGAGGAGGAAGGACACAAACACAACATTTGAGAGCAGGGACATCGGGAGGACTTGGGGGGAGGTGGGAGAGGAATAAAACATATGAACACTGCAAGGACTCTGGGGTGAATTACCGGGGGTAGAAAAGATCAAGGTTTTCGATGGGGGAAGATAAGAGATGGTGGTGAACAGCTGTTTTAAAGACCTGGAGGGAGGAGTGGGATTGAAGGGAGTGGGGGAGTTTGTTCCAGAGGCGGGAGAAAAGGGGAATGAAAGAGTGAAGGTGAGCAGAGAGCCTAGACTTTGGCAGTTTAACCACAAGAGGGTTGCAGGCAGATCTTGTGCGACCTGAAGGAATATTGGGGGGACAGAGCACAGAGAGAGCTGGGGGAGCAATCCAGCAGGGGTGCACGAGATTGCTCACCCTTAAGGCTCTTGTAAGTGAAAGATTAAAACTAGAGCACCGTTTTTTTTTAAATGAACAAGAATTTAACATTGTTTAAAGAAAGATTGGTTTTTAATGATGTCATATGTAAACTTGATGATGATTTGTTAATAATTTCTCCTTGAGACCATTTTAGTTATTGTGTTTTTCTCTGTGACTATACATAACAGATCCTTTTCACTTTTGTAATAAAAGGAAGAAACAGTCAGTCTCTGTCCGTCCCTCTCTCTCTGTCTCTCTCTCTCTGTCTCTCTCTCTCTCTCACTCTCTCTGTCTCTCTCTCTCTCTCTGTCTCTCTCTCTCTGCCTCTCTCTTTCTGTCTCTCTCTCTCTCTCTGTCTCTCTATCTCTGTCTCTCTCTCTCTCTGTCTCTCTCTGTCTCTCTCTGTCTCTGTCTGTCTCTCTCTCCCTCTCTCTCCCTCTCTCGTGCACCCCTGCTGGATGTTGGTGAGTCGTGCGTGGGTGTGGCAATCATGGCGACTGTGTGCATTGAGCTGTGAGTACTGTGTTGTGTTGGTGTCTTTCCTATCCCCCTATCACTCCATTTGTGTCCTTGTACGTGTTTGTGAAGTTTCCCCCGTGTTTCCCTTCCTTGTTGAGAAGAGAGAGAGAGAGAGAGAGAGAGAGAGAGAGAGAGAGAGAGAGAGAGAGAGAAGAGAGCGCACATGGTAAGTGCTTCGCGGGTTCTTCTTGAAACCCTTGGTTTCCAGGCCTGCGTTTCATCTGCCATGTTCTTATAGCCTTGTATGCCGCTCATCGGTGGTTTATCTTCCTCATTATACCTCTTTTTTTCCTTATTTTCATTTTCCTCCACTTGCTGGTTGTGTGTGGCAGGTTTCTTTTGTTTAACTTAAACTTCCCTTGTTTTGCTTTAAGCTATGGCAAACGAACGTTTGCACAATAGTGTGTACGAGTCACTCACTCGTAAGAACGGAGTGACGATTGCTCCACCTGACAGAGTTAGTGTTGATAATGTGGTGATGGCTCGAGGAAAGCTCGTTGGAATTGAGATGTTCTCGCAGCTTCGAAAATGAACCAACGTATCGTGGTTTTCCTGTCGGAAGAGCGACACGTGGCTCAGGTGGTTGAAACCGGTCTATAGAGCCCATGGAGGCCAACAGTGGTCCATCTAGAGTTGGACCTGCTGGTGACACCTCAAACTCGAACATTCTGCCTGGACCTTCGGAGATGGGAGTAAATCATCCCCAGGCAGATAATGAAGGCATTACTGTTGTTCCTTCAAAAAGGAAACATAAATTGAAACATCTAGCTGATAATAGTCAAGATGTGACGACGAGCTGTGCAAAAAGGATGGCGCCGGCTGCCGAAAACAATGACTCGTGTATAGAAGCAGCAACATTTGCTGTTTTTGAAACTCAAAATCGTTTTGATGTTCTTGCTCCGGAGAATAATAATAATAATAATAATAATAATAATAATAATAATACATTTATTTTATATAGCGCTTTTCAAGAAGCCCAAAGACGCTTTGACAGAGTACAAAAACAAGTGCAAAAAGACAAAAATCAATAGGTAAATAATCAAAGCAAAAGGAAGGAAAAGGAGAAGAGATAGTCAGGGGTTAAATGCTGTGGGTTAAATGTTGAATGCAGTGTTGAACAAGTGGGTCTTGAGTGATGTTTTGAATGTGGTGAGTGAGGAGGAGTCTGGTGGTGTGAGGTAGTGAGTTCCAGAGTGTGGGAGCAGCGATGGAGAAGGCCCTGTCCCCCCAGGATCTGAATTTGGTCCGGATGGGGGGGGGGGTCAGGAGGTTGGTACCAGCAGAGAGGAGGTTGCGGGTGGGAGTGTGTCTGGAGAGGAGGTCAGCCAGGTAGGATGGGGCCAGGTTATGGAGGGCTTTGTAGGTCAAGAGGAGGATTTTGTACTGGATTCTCTGGGGGATGGGGAGCCAGTGAAGCTTGTAAAGGACGGGGGTGATGTGGTCACGGGTCCGGGAATGGGTGAGTAGACGGGTAGCGGAGTTCTGAATGTATTGGAATTTATTGGTGATTATTGAGAGTGAACCATAGAGGGGGCTGTTGCAGTAGTCCAGACGGGAGGTCATGAAGGCGTGGATGAGGGTTTCTGCAGCCGTGGAGGAGAGGGATGGACGGAGACGGGCGATGTTTTTCAGGTGAAAGAAGGCTGTCTTTGTGATCTGTTTAGTGTATTTGTCGAAGGAGAGGGTTTGGTCAAAGATGATGCCAAGATTCCGGATGTGAGGGGAGGTGGATACTGGGAAACCGTCGATGTTGAGGACAAAGTTATGGGTGGATTTGGTGAGCGTTTTTGGACCAATGATGATTATTTAAGATTTATCATAGTTAAGTTTGAGGAAGTTGATTTGAAGCCAGGATTTTATTTCGGTGATGCAGTTTGTCAGGATAGAGTGGGTGGCGGTGGAGATGGACTTGGTGGAGATGAAAAGCTGGATGTCATCGGCGAAGCAGTGGAATTGGAGACCATGACGGCGGATTAAGTGACCGAGGGGGGACAGGTAAAGGATGAAGAGGAGGGGGCCAAGAACTGAACCTTGGGGGACACCTTGGGGGAGGGGAGCAGTGGGGGATTTGCAGTTATTGATGGAGATGAACTGGCGTCTGTCAGAGAGGTATGATTTGATCCAAGAGAGGGCAGTGCCGGTAATGTTAAAGGTGGTTTCAAGTCGGGTGAGGAGGATGGTGTGATTGATGGTGTCAAAGGTGGCGCTGAGGTCGAGGAGGATGAGAATGTTGAGGTTGCCAGCATCAGAGGAGAGGAGAAGGTCGTTGGTGATTTTGAGGAGAGCAGTTTCAGTACTGTGGTTGGAGCGGAAACCGGATTGGAATGTTTCATACAGGTTATTGGCAGAGAGGTGATGTTTAAGTTGAGTGGCTACAGCGCGTTCCAAAACGTTTGACAGAAAGGGTAGGTTGGAGATGGGTCTGAAGTTATTTAGGGTGTCAGGGTTGAGTCCAGGTTTTTTCAGAATGGGGGTAACAGCAGCAATCTTGAGGGATGGTGGGACGATGCCTGTAGACAGGGAGAAGTTTATTGTTGCAGTGATAAGTGGAGAGAGAGCAGGAAGGGAGGCCTTGACAAAGCTGGAGGGGATGGGGTCAAGAGTGCAGGTGGCAGTTTTCATTCCTATGAGGAGTTCAGAGAGGTCAGTAGGGGAGACTGGGGAGAATTGAGACAGGGGTTGGCAGGATAAGGGGGGGCAGGTGGTTTGAGGGGGAGCGGGTGCGGTGGTGGTTAAGCTGTTGTAGATGTTGTCAATTTTGCATTGAAAGAATGAAAGGAAGGAGATGCAGTTGTCTACTGTGAATGACTGGGTGGTGGTGTTCAGGGGGCTGAGGAGTTTGTTTATTGTAGAGAAGAGTGCTTTTGGGTTTCCAGAGCCAGAGTGGATAATTTGAGAGTAGTAGGTGGAGCGGGCGTGGGAGAGGGCATCTTTGTAGTGTTGTAGGTGGTCCTTGTAGGCTTGGGAGTGAATTGTGAGACCTGTTTTATTGCGGAGTCTTTCAAGTTGGCGAGCACGAGTTTTCATCAGGCGGAGTTCAGGGGTAAACCAGGGAGCAGAATGGGTGAAAGAAACTGTTTTGGTTTTCATAGGCGCAAGCTGGTCGAGGCAGAAGGAGAGAGTGTGGTTGTAGTAGTCAGTGAGGTCAGAAGGGGTGTGGAGGTCAACAAAGGGAGAAGTGGACATTTTTTCAGAGAGGGTGGATGAGAATGAGGTAGGTGAAAGAGCGTTTAGCTTACGGAAGTTGATAGTGTGATAATGCCTTGGTGCTGGGGTGGGGATGTTGATGGTCATAGTGATGGCTAAGTGGTCAGAGAGGGTGGGGTCGGAGCCAGAGAGATGGTGCAAAATTAGTCGAGTAGAGCAGACAAGGTCGAGAATGTGACCACGGTTATGGGTAGGAAAGTTGACATGTTGAGTGAGGTTAAAGCAGGTGAGTAAATCAGTGAAGTCAGTGGTTATTGTGGAGTCAGTGGAGTCCATGTGGATATTGAAATCACTGAGGAGGAGGATTGAGGGGGAGAGGGAACAGAGCTGGGTCAGAAAGTAGGAGAAGTCAGACAGCAATGACGGGTGTGGTTTGGGAGGGTGGTAGACGACAGCCATGACTGACTGTGTGACCAGAGAGTTTAAAAGCCAGGTGTTCAAATGATGGAGCAGATGCGATGGAGATGAGGCTGGTCTTAATGTCTTGTCGGTGAATTACGGCAATTCCACCACCTCGGCCCTCCGAGCGTGGTTTATTGATGTAAGAATATCCATTGGGTGTAGTGAGGTTGAGTGAGAAGTAGTCCAGAGGTTGTTGCCAGGTTTCAGTGAGACAGAGAAAGTCCAGTTTATTATCCAGAATGTCGTCGTTCAGGATGAGGCTTTTGTTGTTGAGGGACCGGGTATTGAACAGGGTGAGCTTGATGTTGTTTTGTACGGTGGGGATGAACTCAGGTGATTTAGCCAGGGTTTGCAGACAGGAGGTGCGACCGTGTGCATTGCTGTGACCAGGTGTGCTGGGACGATGAGTGGGAGTGTGCTGAGCCAACCAGAGTACGGGAATGGAGTGACCTGTTTGTAAGTAAACACACTTACGACCGGAGCCTCTATGAATGTATCAGGGTCGTCGCAGGAGTCCGTGGTATTTGATTGCAGAGATGCATGATGGGGTGGAGTGAGTATTGAGCAGAAGAAGCCTTGTGGCGGAGTACCTCAGAGTCATGCCAGGCAGGAGCGAAGGGATGAGTACGAGGCCAAGGTCGAGGAGGCAAAGCGGCAAACGCAGCGGCAAACGACCGCAGCCGCTAATCAAGACCACAGCGGCAAACAGCCACCGCCGCAAACAACCGCCACAAACAACGGGAGCGGGCCTGAGGAAACAGTGGAGGAGCTGGGCAGGCGAAGCCAGGAGCAGAGCCGGGACCGAGCAGAGGGCAGACCCAACGGTCAAAAATCCGCCACGACCACCAGAAAAGCAAACTATGTGCATGATGACATTCATGCTTGTGGGGCCGGTGAACACGAGCAGGAAATTGGTATTGTACATCAGGAAGCACACGTGACCGCTCCCGTAGTCACAAGCCCCATGGATATTAACATCGAATCCACTATAATCCCCCTCCCTGCTGAGAGTGAAGTGTGTTCAATTTCTGAGTCACGAATAACTCCGAACCTGGTTGAATCAGTATGCAAAGCTTCAACTGGTGAAATACCAGGTTTGGCACAAGTGGAATGCAAAACTCCTCCCATTAACATACAGTCACGTGAAAAAGTAAGTACACCCCATGTAAAGTTTTGACTTTTTCAACATATTTCAACATAGAGCTATTTGATCTTCATTTCAACAATATTGAGAGATAAAGGTGATATAATATAACAAATACCATGAAACATTTACATTTTGTAGTCCATTGTATAATTTAAATAACCATAAATGCAAATTTCGCATGTGGAAAAAGTATGTACACCCTTGGCTCTAATAGGTGGTATTGCCCCCTTTGGCAGAAACAACTTCAAGTAGGCGTTTCTTATAACTGTCTACCAGTCTCTGACATCAACTGGGAGAAATTTTTGCCCACTCCTCCATGCAGAATTCTTTCAGCTGTGCGATGTTTGAGGGGTTTCTTGCATGCACAGCTCATTTCAAATCCCCCCACAACATCTCGATGGGATTTAGATCCGGGCTTTGACTTGGCCATTCCAGAACTCTCCATTTCTTTCTTTTCAGCCATTCCTTGGTGGATTTACTGGTATGTTTAGACTCATTGTCATGTTGCAAGGTCCACCTTCGGTTGAGCTTCAACTTTCCGACAGATGGCCTAACATTATCCTCAAGCACCCTCTGGTACAATGAAGAATTCACAGTGGATTCTAGGATGGTGAGCTGCCCAGGCCCTGATGCAGCAAAGCTGCCCCAAACCATAATATTTCCACCACCATGCTTTCCAGTTGGTATCAGGTTCTTGTGGTCCAATGCTGTCTTTGGTTTTCGCCAAACATGTCTTCTGGTACTGTGGCCAAATAGCTCTACCTTTGACTCGTCTGTCCAGAGCACATTGCTCCAGAAGTGCTGGTCTTTGCCTCGGTGTTCATTGGCAAACTTTAGTCTTGCCCTGATGTTCTTTCTGGACAGCAAAGGTTTCCTCCTGGCACACCTCCCATGTAGATCAAATTTGTGCAGCCTCTTTCTAATGGTAGACTCGTGCACTTTGACATCAATAGTGCCAAGAACTACCTGTAGGTCCAGTGATGACATTCTGGGGTTCTTAGAGACTTCTTTCAGCATCTTGCGGTCTGCTCTCGGCTGAACTTGCTGGGGCGGCCTGGCCTGAACAAGTTGGCAGTTCTTTGGAATCTTCTCCACTTGTAGATGATCTTCCGGACAGTCGATTGATTGATTTCAAATTGTTTGGAGATCTTTTTATATCCCTTCCCAGACATGTAGGCATCGATAACCTTCATTCTGAAGGCCTCAGAGAGCTCTTTTGATCTAGGCATGGTGACGCTGCACACTTCAACAACAAAGAGCAAACCAAACGAAATGTCTGAGGTTTAAATAAGACAGGTTCCTCCAAGATCCTCTCTAACGATGTTCTAATCATTTGCACCTGAGCTGGTGCACCTGATTCTAATTTTAGGTCTTTGAAGTAGTGATAAATGTAGGGGCGTACTTACTTTTTCCACATGCGAAATTTGCATTCATGTTTATTTAAATTATACAATGGACTACAAAATGTAAATGTTTCATGATATTTGTTATATTATATCACCTTTATCTATCAATATTGTTGAAATGAAGATCAAATAGCTGTATGTTGAAATATGTTGCAAAAGTCAAAACTTTACATGGGGTGTACTTACTTTTTCACATGACTGTACCTCCTCCTCCCCACCCTCCTCTTCATCCTCCCTCTCTTCCCCTCACCCCTCCCAATCCTCTTCCTCCTCCCACTCCTCTTCCTTCTCCCATTCCTCTTCCTCCTCCCACTCCCCCTCCTCCTCCCACTCCCCCTCCTCCTCCCACTCCCCCTCCTCCCACTCCTACTGCTCCCACTCCTCCTGCTCCCACTCCTCCTGCTCCCACTCCTCCTGCTCCCACTCCTCCTCCTTCTACTCCCCCTCCCCCTTTGGAAGCAGAACATGAGGCCTCCTTTATTAAACCACCAGCTACGCCTTTGAAGCATGACATTGATGTAATGGACACGGATCGGTGCTCAGACTATGATTCGGACGGAGCCTCGTCGCTTGCTTGTAGTGGCAGCACCGAAGTGTGGAACGATCCATTTTTTTTCCCCAGGATTCGGAGAGTGATTGCTCCTTAAAGCCGGACAGCTTGGCGTGACCGATTCACAAGTGTATCACCTCCGGAAATGCATCCATAAAGCAAAGAAGGAGCTGCAGACGTAGACAGGCCGAGCTTCTGACACACCCAAAAACTCTATGGCTTTCTCTATAACGAGTTTAAACATTAATGGGGGACGCTCTTCCATCCGTAAAGCCGAAGTTAAGCAGTTTGTTGGGGCAAATCACATTGATGTTTTGCTTTTACAACAAACAAGATGCAGCTCCTCTTGTGCAAGTGAATGGCAAAGGATAATGAAAGGAAAATGGTTTTTTAGTAGTCTGGAACACCCTAGGGCTGGGGAAGCTGTTTATATACAACCTTCCTTTTGCAGTCCTAGTGTTGTTTTTAATGAGATTATCAAAGGGTATTTGATTTCACTCACACTGGTATTAAACACACTGTACTGAACGTCTACGCGCCGAGTGATAGCACGGACAGACTTGCCTTTTACACGCACTTGGAAACTTCTCTTGCACACATTGATTTTAACGGACTTGTTTGCTTGGGTGGAGATTTCAACTGTACGACAGACTCCGCCATTGGTCGTAATGAAGAGGAACCTCACCCAGCAAGCACGGTGCCTTTGTTGAGAGCTTTGTCTAAGTATTCGCTTGTCGATGTTTGGAGAATCCGCAATATTTCTGTCCGCCAATACACGTGGTGTCGGTGTTCAAACGCCCACCTATCACTTGCAAGATTGGACCGTTTTTACATCAATAGTGTTTTTTGAATGTTGTGAGCAATATGGACATTGTCCCGAGTGGCTTCTCAGACCATCACATGGTCGCACTTCGTATTCACCCACCAGTTCGGAATCGTGGTGCTGCCCACTGGACCTTCAATGCAAGCCTTTTGGACGACCAACTGTTTGTTGATGCCTTTGTGTGTTCTGCAAAGCCCTGCTCCAACCTAAACTTTCCTTCCCCTACCTTGGACAATGCCAAAGTGCAGATAAGATCTTTTTGCCAACAATTTGGAGCTTACCAAATATGACTCTGCACTCCAGTCCTTGGTTTCCAAAGAAATATTATCCTTGCAGTCCAACCTCTCGGCCCCCAGTGATGAAAGAACCAACCTTTTGCTGGCAAAGAAAAAAGCTCTTCTTGCTGGGCTTTGTGCAAAGAAGTCAGAGGAGCGCTGATTCGTCTCCGAATGGAGAACTTGTCACCTGGATACCTCTTCTAAGTTATTTTTTGGACTGGAAGCTCAAACAAAGAGAAGTCAGCAGATAACTTCATAGTGTAGCAGCATAGCAAACCTGTTGTGCATTTTGTGATACAAGCACCAAATTTGGCACAAATGTACATTAATATGTTGCGAACATTTTCAGATATTGGGCCACTTGAAATTCCGTAATTTTTTTTTTCAAATTTTTTCAAATTTCGTAATTTCAAATTTTTCGGGTGACACCGACACAATTTCGGTCTTCGAGGCCGGCCGATATAGTGGGGCGGCTTAGCCCAAATATTCAAAAGAATTGTGCATTTTGTGATACAAGCACCAAATTTGGCACAAATGTACATTAATATGTTGCGAACATTGTGTGGTCAGCAATGAAGACGAGAGTCTGAATTACATGTATGCAAAAGACCTTGTGAACCAGTGAAGCAAATACACGGGTAAGCATGAATTAAATCTAGGGCATGATATAATTTCCATGATGTTTACCTCTACACTCAATGGTGGAAGGAGGTAATGTTTTGATCCCAGCTTGTCTGTATGTCTGTTTGTCTGTTAGTCCACAAAATTCCAGACAAAGCTTGTAGTAGTGGTAGTTGTAGTGGTAGTGGTGATAACAGAAATTGTTATATAGAACTGAACTTATATTATTATTATATGCAGAAAATAACTTCATTTCTATATGCCCTGCAGTGGACAGGTTAATTGGTTTATGCACTGAAGGGGTCACCCTGGTGTGCACTGCTGTGTTCTGCCTCACTGAGTTGTTCAGGTATGATGTACTCAGCACAAGCTTCCGGTCGGCCCGGAGGTGGGGGTGCGGGGCCTGTCACGGAACGTCAAAACAAACGGCCTGCCGGGGCCGCCCAAAAGTCGGGCGTGAGGGGCGCGTCCACTAATGGAACGCCTCTCGCTTCCCAGATCGAGGGCCACGTGGTCAGGAGAACCTCGTCCCTTCCGGTCACACTTTGCCTATCGGCCGGCCTCGAAGACCGAAATTGTGACGGTGTCACCCGAAAAATTTGAAATTACGAAATTTGAAAAAATTTGAAAAAAAAAATTACGGAATTTCAAGTGGCCCAATATCTGAAAATGTTCGCAACATATTAATGTACATTTGTGCCAAATTTGGTGCTTGTATCACAAAATGCACAATTCTTTTGAATATTTGGGCTAAGCCGCCCCACTATCAGTAAGAACAAAGGAAGGAAGGATAACGCATGATCAAAAAGATATCAGAGCCTCACTTAAACACTACTTCTCTGAACTTTATCATTCTAGGAACATCGACAACGAAGTTATAGAGTTGTTGACTTCTTCCTTACCAAACTTGTCAGAATCTGCAGTCCTACAACTGGACAAGGAAGTAACTTTGGAGGAACTCCATGCTGCTCTACAAACTTTACCTTCTGGTAAGGCCTACGGCCTGGATGGAGTTCCTACAGAACTTTATTAAACCTTTTGGGACCTCCTGGGGCCAGAGCTACTTGAGGTTCTGATGGACGGCCGACGATCAGGCTCACTGCCGTTAAGTTGCCGTAGGGCTGTTCTCGCCATTATCCCAAAAAAGGGAGACCTTCAGCAACCCCACAATTGGCATTCCATTTCACTGCTTTGTGCGGACTACAAGATACTCTCCAAGGCTCTCAACAACCTGGCTCAGAGACGTTATTGGGGAGATCATACACCCAGATCAATCTTTCTGTGTCCCTAAAAGGACAATTCATGACAGTATATTTATTGTGCATGACATGATTGATATCTGTTCTCTCCAACAAAGAAATGTTGGCTTGGTGTTCTTAGATCAAGAAAAGGCCTTTGATACCATTGATCATTTTAATCTTTTTCTGTTTTAAGAGGGTTTGGTTTTGGGGAATATTTTATCTCTCACGTACAGCTACTGTATAATAACTCTTTTAGTCTCCTAAAAGTTGACAACATTTTATGTCAGCCTTTCCTAGTAGAGGCATTCGTCAAGGTTGCCCTCTTTCCGGCCTCCTGTACTCTCTCGCGATAGAGCCTTTGCTCATTCGGTTGCATGCATGTCTTCTCGGTTTCCTTCCCCAACCGACAGCGAACCCGTTTAAGGTGATTGCTTATGCAGACGACCTTTGCTCAATCATTCACTCGGATGAGGACGTCTTGGCCTTGGTCCAAAGCATTCAATAATTCAGTTTGGCAAGTTCCGCAAAAGTGAATTGGAAAAAGAGCAGAGCTCTCTATCTTGGTCGGCAAAATGGCGCCACTCCTCCGTCTCTACCTGAGCAACTCGGATGGGCATGGGATGGAATTTTTTATCTATGCGTCTTTCTTGGCACTGAAAACTTCATTTTGAAAAACTGGGAATCTCTAATAAATAAAACTGAGAGGCGGCTGCTCAAATGGAAGGGCTTACTCTGTCAACTCTCGTATCGAGGCCAAACCCTCATTATAAATAACCTCGCAGCATCAATGCTTTGGCGCGTTTTTATGGCACTGCAGCTCCCGGTTTTTATTCTTAAAAAACTACAATCTATTTTTATTGACTTATTTTGGGGGAAAAAGCACTGGCTCAAACCTGGTGTGTTAAACTTACCTGTTGCTGAAGGAGGACAAGGCCTGATCGCCATTACCAGCAAAGTGATGGCTTTTCGCCTCCTGTCGCTTCGTCGACTGTTGTATACGGACGTCTGGTGGAAGGCCTTGGCTCACTGCCTGCTTCGGCAGGCACGGAAACTCGGCTACGATCAGGAACTGTTCCTCATTGACACCAATAAAGTAGATATTGCATCAGTCCCCCTGTTCTACAGGAGTGTGCTGGAGGCATGGCAGGTGGTTACCGTTTGCCATGATAACCGTAACTATTCCCTTGAAATGTTTTTAAACGAGCCAATCTTTTTAAACCCCATTTTTGAAGGGGTCTGCAGTGATCGCACCTTTATGCAAATGTTTATTGACGTTGGATGCACCAAGGTTAAAGATTTTAGAACCCCTCCTCCTTACAAGTGGAAACCAGCTGCTGACGTCGCTGTGGCCACTGGAGTTAGGTCCATTCGGGTCATTGGGAGGATTTTTTCTGTGATTCTGCGCTTTTTCAAGCAAAGCAGGCTAAAATGGGCTCCACAGGTGGAAGCTGGCCCACTCTCATCCCACCATCCTTTTCTAGAGCTTTTGCTTCATTTCCAAGGTTTCACCTCCTTTCATTTGATGGGAAAATCTTCTGTTTATTGTATGTGTGTTAAAACCCTTGTTCCCGATAGACCTGCAGAACCACAAGCACATTGGAGGAGAATGCTCCAGACTACTGATTCCACTTCGATCAACTGGCTTGCTATGTACAAAGTACCCGTCGCCAAACGCTCCGGAGACTTGCAGTGGCGACTGGCACATTACATTTTACCCTCCAATGTTTTATCTCACCGTATATGTTCCGATAACACAGAATCGTGTCCCTTCTGCGGTGCCACAGAAACCATTTTTCACATTTTTATTGATTTCTCTAGGTTGGCACCCCTTTTTACAGTTTTATCGCGTGTTATCCAGGGGCTAGGCCTAGCTTTTACTCATTGTGTTTTTCTTTTCGGTTTTAGCATCTCCCGCCAGTGCAAAGATGAATGCCTTTTAGCCAACTATTTGTCCTCTGAAGCAAAGCTCGCTATATACCTGTCAAGGAAACACAAAATGTTGTGATTCTGTTTCTGTTTCTGATGTTGTTCACCTTTTTAAAACCTTGGTCACATCACGTGTACACGTTGAATTTAAATCCAGTGATTGTACACTGTTTTCGCAGCGGTGGTGTGTGAAGGCATCTTTATGTGAACTTGTTGATGGTGTTCTTACATTGAATTTATAATTTACCTTTTTTGACCTTGCAGTCACCTGCCTGTATTTGTTTGATTTCCCTTGTACACAACGATTCCTAGCAATAAAGAGGAACCAAATCTTTCTCTTTCTTTCTTTCTTTCTTTCTTCTCTCTCTCTCTCTCTCTCTCTCTCTCTCTCTCTCTCTCTCTCTCTCTCTCTCTCTCTCCCTCTCCCTCTGCCCCTCTCCCTCTCCCTCTGCCCCTCTGCCCCTCTCCCTCTGCCCCTCTGCCCCTCTCCCTCATCGTTCTCCCGCTCCCTCTCCCTCTCTCTGTATTTAGCAATATCGGTGAAAAGCACTGGTTATTCGAGTTCATGATCACAATGACATCAAATGTCATTCTGAAAGATGCAGGTGCTGACAGTAAATGAACACACATTTGCAAATGAAGTCAATACATCTGGCACCATTCATCAAGTATCCATGTATGGCAACTCTCACTCCTAAAGATTCTGGCACCATTACGATACTGCTGAGCAGACATGGAGTTCTCTAGACTCTTGTGCACACCGTGAAGACCCTGTGAGACCTAGAGGTCCAATTGGATGTGCTCACCATTCCAATGAAAATTATGTCTTTATGTTGAGATTCGGCCAAGTAGTTCCTGGGATTGAAAGGGTTGACCATTTAAGGGCCTGTTGCTCATTCCCTGGCCTCAACCCCGATGCTACCAAGCTTCTTGCCCTAACTGCCCTCTCTTGAACTTATCTGACCCCACCACCCCCCCTCCCCCACCCTCGTCCACTGGATTTTACTCCCATCCATGTCTCAGCTGGGTCAAAAATCAGTTCGGAATTCACGTTTTTAAAGCTACGATTGCATAGCGCTGGTGCCTGGTTGGATAACAAAACTGCACCTATTACAACGCCATAGCTGAGTTGGCTAGACACTCCCTCCCTCCCTCTCTCTCTCTCTCTCATATATATATATATATATATATACGGCACTGATCCAGACCATTATTGACCGCCATCTGATGGTAACAACCGCATTATCCGAGTGGATGCAGCAAGATTTGAAGAATGTGTGTGACACTTTGGAAAAAAAATTAACGAAGTACCTTTGCACATCATTTGTTCGTGTACTTTTTCATCAAAGAGAGAGGCAAAAGTCTCGGCCTTGGATTGGAGCTCTGACAGTTGATGTTCACGCCTCTCTGCACTTGCATTATGCTGATGGGATGGAAAATATTGATATGTTATAGCATTTGACATCACATTCACTATTTTATTGATCACAAGCAATGCATCATCATAGGAATTGTGGTGATTTGACAAGGGAGTCCACGAGCTTCTTCACAAGGAAGCTTGAGATGTACACTTAATGCAACTTGTAAAAAGACTATTACTTACTCTGTTTCTTATAACCAATGTGCACTGCAGACTCGTATCCACAATCATAACACTTAAGGAACGCATCACTAATACCCTCTCAAATGTCATTTTAACCTGAGAAATTAGCAGCAATGCCAAGTGGAACTTTATTTATCATAACATTTCAAATGGAGTGAATTACCTCCGCCACCGAAGGTGGACAGACGTTATGTTTTCACCCCTGTCTCTTTGTCTGTTTGTCTGTGGGCAGCATCTCAAAAGGTAATGTACGGATTCGGACAAAACTTGGTGGACAGATTGGGTGTGTGACAAGGACCGGTTCCGGTTCTGGATCTGAGAATTTTTCAATTTTTAAAATGATTCTTCAACATTGAGAGATAGAGCCAAAATATATATGTAGAGCACAATATCTCAAAAAGTTGTGGATGGATTATAAGAAAACTTGGTGGATGATTAGGGTAACGAGCCAATTAGATGTTGGTTAAGGTCCGGATACAGATCCGGCCTATCGGTGGGATACACAACGTAAACTGTTCAGCCTGGCGGAAATGTGTGCTCTACCGAGCGCTATTATAGTTACATTTGCACTATTATAGTTTTCGGCTGACAGGATGGATGTCCGAGACTGAGAGGTATGCTCAGTGGAAAAAAAAAAAAAAAAAATCAACACAGTGATATTCCGGTCACATGTCAGAAACATCAAATTGCTCGTTCGTGGGATTCCGATTCCGATAATGTATTTTTATCGACCTTGAATGATATGCGACTTGGCTAAAACTCTAAAAAGGAGAATGTAAATGGGGAAAGAAACAACCACCAAGTATCAAATCCATGACTCTGTGAGACACTGAGACACTCAATAACTCCATTTGTAAAAATACAAAGGTTCACAGTTTCATAACTTTCAGACATCATCTTGAAGGAAGTGTGTTTTTACAAGCTTTCACTGCTTATCATTCTCGAAGGCTATTTATGTTTTTAAAGGCACCATTCTAGATGATCCATCGGTAACATTCCCCTGATATCCTCTGGAAGGTGATGGATGACGTTCTCCTGAGAACGTGAGAGTTTATGCACTGCCAACCATTTCCTTTCACTAACATGAATTCCATCGTGACGGAATCACCATGTGCACTCTAATTTTGAACATATAAGGTAATTATCTTGAATGCTAAGAAGAGCAGAGAGAATTCAATTATATGTATTGAACCAGAACTGTCACATGACTACAGACGAGTACTACTCTCAGTGAGGCTTACCCCGGTTAACAAAATTTGTTACCCAGAATAGTCTTGTGACGGAATCTCACTATGTGGACATGGTAAACAGACTAATGAGATTTGATATAAAAACTCTGCTCTGTTAGTGAACACAAGGTCTAGAAAAAAAAATTTGGACGTCAACAATAGTACTGCTTTCCTATCGCAGTCTTATTGGTAGAAACTGCAAACTATAGGTGGCAGACCAGGTAATGTGACGGAATCACACGTAATGTGACGGAATCACAAGTGCACTTGTGACATGTTAACACAGTTGAAATGACAAAGTATTCAAAATAGGATACCAGGATACCATAATCTCCACCACCATAATTACAACCACTGCCACCATAATCCCCACCACCACCACAACAACCACCACCACTGCTTTAAATTCCTCTACTAATTGGCCTCCATGGTGTTGTTGGTCAAGTGACTAATTGTTGTAACCCCCTCTTCAAGTGGTTTTACATCTTTACATACTAAACTAAAAGCTCTTGAGGAAGCCTGTAATGCATTGCGCGCTGGACAAGGGCCTTATTGTGTAACATACAAGCATGTGCATGTAGCAGGACAAGGACCTTATGATGTAACATACAAGCATGTGCATGTAGCAGGACAAGGACCTTATGGTATAACATACAAGCATGTGCATGTAGCAGGACAAGGACCTTATTGTGTAACATACAAGCATGTGCATGTAGCAGGACAAGGACCTTATTGTGTAACATACAAGCATGTGCATGTAGCAGGACAAGGACCTTCTGGTGTAACATAAAAGCATGTGCATGTAGCAGGACAAGGACCTTATTGTGTAACATAGAAGCATGTGCATGGAGCAGGACAATGACCTTATGATGGAACATACAAGCATGTGCATGTAGCAGGACAAGGACCTTATGATGTAACATAGAAGCATGTGCATGTAGCAGGACAATTACCTTATGATGTAACATACAAGCATGTGCATGTAGCAGGACAAGGACCTTATGATGTAACAGACAAGCATGTGCATGTAGCAGGACAAGGACCTTATGATGTAACATACAAGCATGTGCATGTAGCAGGACAAGGACCTTCTGGTGTAACATACAAGCATGTGCATGTAGCAGGACAATGACCTTATTGTGTAACATAGAAGCACGTGCATGTAGCATGACAATGACCTTATGATGTAACATACAAGCATGTGCATGTAGCAGGACAAGGACGTTATGATGTAACATACAAGCATGTGCATGTAGCAGGACAAGGACCTTATGATGTAACATACAAGCATGTGCATGTAGCAGGACGACAAGGACCTTATGATGTAACATACAAGCATGTGCATGTAGCAGGACAAGGACCTTCTGGTGTAACATACAACCATGTGCATGTAGCAGGACAAGGACCTTATTGTGTAACATAGAAGCATGTGCATGTAGCAGGACAATGACCTTATGATGTAACATACAAGCTTGTGCATGTAGCAGGACAAGGACCTTATGATGTAACATACAAGCATGTGCATGTAGCAGGACAAGGACCTTATGATGTAACATACAAGCATGTGAATGTAGCAGGACAATGACCTTATGATGTAACATACAAGCATGTGCATGTAGCAGGACAAGGACCTTATGATGTAACATACAAGCATGTGAATGTAGCAGGACAATGACCTTATGATGTAACATACAAGCATGTGCATGTAGCAGGACAAGGACCTTATGATGTAACATATAAGCATGTGCATGTAGCAGGACAAGGACCTTATGATGTAACAATAACATACAATTTGTTGTGAAAATTGTTGTGAAATTGTTGTGAAATGAAAGGGGATTATTAAATGAAAGGGGAAAGTTATCACTAACCAAAAATAATATTTATATTATACATCGTCAGTGGAGTTATAAAACTATTGGAAGTTCGATGGCAATATATTGTGATGCCGTCACATTAACTGTGATTCCGTCACATTGACTGCGATTGGCTGACTGGGTAATTTCTTGAGGAAATCACACAGAAAGCTTGTTTACATGATTACTGAAGAGGTTAGACAATCATAACTTCATAACGCCCTTGCTTGCAAATGAGAGGTAAACAATATCGAACTTGTGTGACGGAATCACAAAATATGCACGCTTTCTCCCTGTTGGGCAGAGCGTTTGCAACAATCCATTTTTGACTGAAAATCTACCGTTATTGATTTCAAACTGGTGTCTAAGTAAACTAAAGATTATCAATAATGACATACATAACTTTGTGTCCATATCAGATGTGGACTCTCAAATCAGAGATGATGTGATTCAGAGATGATGATGTGATGATGTGGTCAGAGAATCTCTCATCAATCAGATGATGTGATTGCATCACTCTCAAATTCAAAAAGCGCACTCGTCTCAAGCTTGTTTACTTCCGGTGTCAAACGGAAAAGTTCATCCCTTGATACAAAACGAAATTAAAAGTTAGCGTTTCTTTTTGTTTATAACCAAAACCTACGAGATATATGGCACAATAAAATCAGCACAAGGAGTATAAATTAATGGATTTAATTTTTTACACGTGGGTGACGATTTTCATGGAATTTTTTTTTTTTTTTTTTTAAATTTTAATTTTAATTTAATTTTAATTTAATTTTAATTTAATTTAATTTCAATTTTTTTTTCTATTTTCATGCTAAACGTGTTCACTACTTACATCATTGCATCAAACTTCAACAGCTGTTTACAATATTACTCTCGGTTGTTTGGTTCCCAAATTCTCATTAGTTGTACACAAATTAAAGTAAAAAATTTGAAACGACCTGCAAATACAGTTTTATTCCAATTCATTATTCACTCAAACTAACGACTCTCAGGTGTTTCACCAATGTATCTGAAAATAGTCAATTGTGTGGCATTTCTGAACGTGGAACTCCGTGCAGTTAACACACAAACACTCATACGGCTCCATCGGGGTTTCCTTGTTTGTTTTTTTTGTACTTTGTCCAACTTACTTTTCTCAAAGGACCAATGCTCCATCCACTAATTGGGTACGGTAATTTTTAAGCGAAGATTTCCAAATATTTTCTCACTTTTATTCACATGCTGCTTATACACATCTGGTAGGAAATATACTTTGAAAAAGTGGCAAAAATTAATCCAGTATATCACTCACAGCTTAAAAAACGGCTCAACGATTCAAATTCTAATGTACATTCTTTCATATATATTGTTGCGGTTTTGAGAGTGTACATATAACATCATTAAGGGGCCAAGTGGGATAAAATGCAGGGTTTTACACGCCATCAAACAAATGCACATATCTACACTCACAGACAAGCTAGCAACAAACCATATATCAGTGGAAAGCTGACAATCTGGAGAATACAAAAATTTAAGAATTGAGACAATACACCTTCAAATAAGGAAATTAGATTTATTTTCCTCAACACAATTGAAAATTTACATTTTTGCATTTTGTCAGCAAAATTGTAACCCCATACAACTAACTCAGGCAATCTACTTTTTTTTTTCCTCAGTTTTACATATTATAGGGATGTCCTAATATTTCAATGATGGCTTTTCTTCAAATCAGTTTATTTCAGCTGCACACTGATTATTTTTTGTAGAAACAGAAAAAGGTGACATTTTACTTCATAAATTTTTTTTAAGTAGGGGTATCTCTAAAAGCCATCATTAATTCACTCAACACCTCAAACCTGACATTCTGACCAAATTTGAAGAAATTCTGATGATTCGTTTTTGAGTTATAACAAGTTTATGAATATTCATAAGAGCACAGACTATAGAGTTTGAAATTGACATTGAAAAATGAAAAATGAAAAAATTTCATGAAAATTAAAAAAAAAAATTTTACTCAAATTTTAACCCACTCGGCCCCTTAAAGGTTGAAGGTTTGCCCCCTAGTTAGTCCACAAGCAACACGTAGGCCCATTTAGGATATTAGTTATGTCATAGTATGTGTTAGGATAAGGCCATTTCCCGAGTAACATCTGCGTTGTGTAAAAGAAATAAGATAAGCCCCCTTTCATTTTGCCTCCACCCTCCAAATCTACCTCGTTGGGCAGAATCAATCCCGCGCCCCATTTTGGCTATTGCACCTCGCATTAGGATGCTCCCTAGTCAAATGACACGAGGTAGGCCTGAGAGAGGGAGGAGCGCGGGGTCGGGGTGTGGCGGCGTCGAGGGTGGAGCGGCGGAGACAGCAACGGTAAGAGCCATAACCAATCAGGGCTCTAAGGGCATGGCGTGAGGGGCGTGGTAAGGGCGCGGCTGGCAAGTTCCAGAGGGTTCGCTGCGCGGCGATATATAAGTGCACGCACAAAGCCCTTGAACAGGACTCGTGCGAGTTGACTTATGAGAAGGACTCGTGCGAGTTGACTTATGAGAAGGACTCGTGCGAGTTGACTTATGACAGGACTCATGCAACAGGACTGGCTGCAGTTGAGCTGAGGAGAGGAGTTCAGATGAGAAGGGAGAGGCACTCGGCGAGTTAACCTGAGATGAGAACGGAGTCACGCATCGCGAGCAAATTGTATTGAAAGAGCGCATTGAGATACGCAGTGAGATACTGAAGAGCGCATTGTTCGCGGTTATTGGAACTGTTCGCTTATTACGTACGCGGCTGAGCCGCAAGTATAACCGCCAAAGCCAGCCTACCGTTGCCCTGTGATAATCCCGCATGCGCCAAACGACACGCGGAGAGCTCCTGCCGTCTGGTTCATCTGCTTCGCGGTGCGAGTTGGGGACCGGAGAACGAGCTGCCTGGACGCATCCCTGGACCATCGACCTGGTCAACTGCAAACCACGTGTGAGTGTGTCTGAGTGTGACGGGCCCGTTGTCCAGGTATAAGTTAAGACTGTATAAGGCTGCACTGTGTATTTTTCTTCTTCTTATTGTACAAAGTGTAAATAAATTGTGTTATTCCTTTTCTTCCCAAATTGGACCGTTTCAGTCATTTCTCCATTGGGTAAGCGTGGCACGATTACGAACCGCTTGGATCGGGTTTAGTCCTTGATAATGGCTCGGGTCACGGGTCGCTACCGCTCGGTGTTTCAACTAACACCCGTGATTCTGGCGGGGCTTATTTACTCGTTTCCGGTCAGCGTTAGTACTTAGGTAATAGCGAATTCATAGTCCTTAAACCCTATTTAACTCTGCCCGGGAAGGACGTCATAGGTCCCGGGTCCCGTCGGCTCGTAAAAGACAAGGGGACTAACCCCCCATTGGTAAGGGGAAAGGCCGGCGCTGAGACCCGCAACATTTGGTGTCAGGGGAGTGGGATTTGACCCGAAGTGCGCCTAACGCACTCAAAATTACGAGCGGCCGAAATTTAGTTAAAAATCCAAATTAAATCGTGCCATGGATAACCAAGACGGTCAGATGCTGGTGGGAGTAAATGAGGAGGTAGAGGAGGAATTAGAATTAATAACCCAGGACCCCCGGGAAGAATGGGAAGAAGAGGAGAGCATTGATGAGGGTGCAGCAGTAGGGGTGGCAGGCGAAGAAAATGGCGGCGCCTCGCACATGGCGTCGAGGGCTGCGCCCGCTGCGCAAGTAGGGGTTATGGACTTGCAAGCCTACATGGCACAATTCACGGCACAAATACAGGCATCCATAGAACTGGAGGGGAACAGAGCCACGCGGGAAAGGAAAGACATGAAAGACGGGTTAAATAATTTGGAAAATAAAATGGACGCTCAAAGTAACAAATACACCCGGGAATTGAAAGAGGTAAAACACGAATTGGAAAACAACATGGATGAGGAAATGAAAGAAATGAAAGATGGGTTATTGGGGTTTGGATACAGAATAGGTGGCCAAATAAAAGAAATGGTGGAGGACATAAGGCGCAGGTCGAGCGGGAAAGTCACATTGATACGCGAGGGGGTAGCGCGACGTGAGGGACGCGTGGAGGGCGAGGTGGAGCAAAGCACAGCCAGGTGGACCGGGGTAGAGATCGCGACTCGGGGTATGGAAAAGCCGACGACCGCCAAATTTAAAAAAATTATTTTATGCGTGCCAGCGGTGGTCGAGCTTGATAAAGAAAAAGAAATTATAATTGAAATTGGGGTTGAGGAGACCGCAGGGTTAGTACATGTATCACGGGAGATTGAGATGGAATGTACTCAAAGTCCAAACCAAAGCGTTCAGAATCATTGGAATCTCCCACGATGAAGCTAACTCCAAGGGCCTTTAACTCACTCACTGCAGGCAGGTTGGTGGTCTTTCCGTCTTTTACCGACTCCTCTCTGTCCTTGCCCCCCCAGTTCTCTCTGGGCTCTGTCCCCCAAATATTCCTACAGGTCGCACAAGATCTGCCTGCAACCTTCTTATGGTTAAACTGCCAAAATCAAGACTCTCTGCTCACCTTCACACCTTCATTCCTCTTTTCTCCCGCCTCAAGAACAAACTCCCTCACTCTCTTCAATCCCACTCCACCCTCCAGGTCTTTAAAACAGCTGTTCACCACCATCTCTTATCTTCCCCCATCCAAAACCTTGATCTTTTCTACCCCTGCTAATTTCACCCCAAATCCACTTTTTTGAAATACCAACTTCTGTCCTGGAAGTCCTTGGTGTCCTTGTGTTCTATACTTCTCCCACCCCCCCCCCCCCTTCACACGCCTCCTCCCCCCAATCCCTCTCCCTCCCACACATCTCCCTGCTCTCAAATGTTGTGTTTGTGTGCTTCCCCTTCTCTCCCCATCTTGTCTTCCGCTCCCTCTTTTTATTTATTTTGTTTGTCTGGTTGATTTGTTTGTGAAATAAATGTTAGCTCTTTCACGAGCCTCGATTCAGTATACAAAAAAAAAAAGGCTGGATTCACATCGTGATGTCATGCTGCCTAACCGAAATGGAAGTTTGCAGGTGCGGGAGGAGAAGAGAATCCCGAAGGTGAGTAGGGTTGTGTATGGCGCGAAAAGGTTTGGCGCGAAAGTGTTTGGCGCAAAAACATTTTTCGCGCACTTGGGATCGCGACGTCACCCGGGCGCTCGTGGAAGGTCCGTGGTGCGCTGTGTGAGGGTGAATTGCGCGCGTGTGCGAACGGCGCCGGAGCGCGAGTTTAAAACGGCGTGTATGTGGGAAGAGTGTGTGTAAGAGGAGTGTGAAACGGAGTGTGGAACGGAGTGTGATACAGAGTGTGCAATGGCCGGGGAGAGTGTGTGAGAATGCACACCGGAGCATGTTGGGGAGAGTGTGCAGGAGTGCACACCAGAGCGCGTGATTGGGTGTGTGCAGGAGTGCACACCCATGATTCTTACGGAGTACGTAACAGGAGAGTGTACGCGAGGGTGTGCGATGGCCAAGTGTGTAACGGAGTGTGCGAGTAGAATGAGTGCGCCAGGGTGTGCGTGAGGATGTATGATCATGGAGTGTGCGGGTGGCGTGAGTGCACCTGAGTGTGCAAGAGAAGACTGTGCATGGGAGAGTGCAGTAAGGAAATGTGTGGAGTGTATGAGAGGCGCTGGAGCGCCTCGGTGTGTGAGTATAGAAAGGGTCGCGTGGTGTGAGAATGCGATTCGGGCATCGACGCAGACCGGGGCAGCGTTTAGGGCGACATACAGCCGACGAGAGCTCTCGGGACATGGTGTGCTTTTTGTGTGCTGCGGGGGCCGGTGGGGATCGTTACCGCGGCGGCGTGCACGATTCGTCCCGCCGGGCCCCGGCCTGTATGGTCGGTGCCGCGCCTTGGCGAAAGAGGCAAACGGCACGGTTTGAGGGGAGGAAGGAGAGGTCGGACCTTCGCCCCCTGGCGGGCGCGGTGCTCCGACCGGGGGAGGCTGGGCCATCGTGCCGGAGACCGAAAGGCTCTGCGCCGAGATGGCGCCTGGAACCTCGTCTCGAGCATGCCTCCTCCCCAGAATCGAAAATGCCGGATGGACCCAACCAACAGGAGACCAAACACCCACATGCATTGCTCAGCTTTTCGAAGCCGAGCTGTGACGAGAATGTGTTGCTGCACCGAGAGGCTCGAGTGGAGTAGACGAATAGAAATAGTGTTGGCGAATGGTAGCTATACCATTCGTTATCATGGGGGAAAAGGAGCTCTAGATTTATGGGGTTGGCAGTGAAAACTAGCCAGGGTGGGCTAGGATAATTGTTAGGGAATTAGCTGACCATAGGAGACATGAGATTTAAGTAGTGACATTTGTACCGGTAGAGGGGACGTAGTCAGATTAGGTGGATGATAATGACGAGGGGTGTGCTTAGTGTAAGGGAAGACGGGAAAGCACGAGTTTTAGAGGGAAGTAGTTAGTTAGATGATGCTGTGTGAATGAGAATCACTGTGTGAGTATGAGCTTGAGAATTATGCGCAAATGAGGAATTGAGTGAAATTGTTTGTGGATGAACTTGCGCAAATGAGGTATTGGTCGGGGATGACCAGAGAGAAAGTGTATAAATGGTGTCTTGAAGACCAGTGTAAGTGTGTTGAGTGATTGACTTGCATGGGGTGCAAGTGTATAAATGGAGAGAATACAGGTGTGTGGAATAAATGGTGTGTGGAGTGAGTGGTGTGGAATGAGTGGTGTGGAGTGCATAGTGCGAAGGAGTGGATGGGGGAAGATGGACCCCTTCACGAATACCCGGGGAGGGTAGTTTAAAGTTAGGTAGAGGGTTTAGGTAAATTGTTTGGATATTGACATCTGTGGTGCAGGGAGCAGCAAGGTATTGCTTTGAGGGGTGCATAAGTCTGTGGAAATGGCTGGGCGTGTGAGCTTAATTGGTGAGTATAGTTATTGGGGCACTCCGCCACTGGTAGTCTGTCGGCCAGGTGAGGCCGCAGGTAGGCTCTGGGGGCCAGTTAGAGTTCAGAGTAGAGTTCAGTGGGGCCCGAGGATCCGAGGAGAGGACCCGGGTAGTCCAATGCCAGAGAGGGCATCAGAGGGGTGAGAGAGCCAGGAAGGGCCTTCCCTGAGTTAGGGTAGTTGTAAGGAGCATGGTAAGATCGGGTGGCGGAGGTGCGCAGGTAGTTGGACCTGCTGGTAGAGCCACACGACCCAGCCCCAAAATTGTGTGAAGGCACAGTATTGAAAAATTGGGGGAGTGAGACCCCAAATTTGTAGGGCACCACAGGGTGGGTCAATGGGAATTGTTTTTTAGAACCGCATAGTGTAAAGAGGCCAATTGATATGCAGGGCATGACCCCGGGTAGTGTAAGTGAGTTAATGTCAATTAAGGTATAGTTAGGAAGAAAATCAATTCGCACCATCCGCATCCACTCACCAAGGTGACAGGACTCCACACTGGGTTTTGTGAGCTATTTGGAATGTGAGACGCATCATGACGTGAGAGTGACATTGGGATATTCCATCTCTTCCTTCTTGGGAGGGATTGGATGATGAATTTGGCATAGAGGGGGGATAGAAAAGACAAGACGTAGAGACGAATTTGTAAAGGAAGTGTAAATACGGGGAGGGGCAAGGGTAGTGTAGGCCGACATGGGGGGTCACGAACTGTTAGGGACGAGCTTTCTCCGCTCGCTCTCCCGTGCTCCTCATGTTGCATTGCCTTGTATGATGTGTACCTTTGCGCCCTTGCCTCCGCTAAACTCTCTGCTTTCTCTTTCCTCCCCACCTATGGACCCATATCTTTTGTTGAGGGGAGTGTGCAGGAACCATGAACTGTGCTGCGGCACATTGCCACACTTGTGCGGTACTCCTGCTACCTGTTGCCTGCACCAGTACACCTATGGACCACACGTTCTGTGGCCTGGCACCTTTGCTGTGGCAGACAATTGCTGCAAACGTTACCTTGTGCCCTGCGGACCACTGTTTTAAGTGGCATCGATGCCATGCAGTCGGACCACCTAAGTTGGCCCTGCTGGCCGAAATGAAAACGGACACGGTTTGTGCCTTTTTATTTCCTTTGGTGTGTCAGGAAAGAAGACTTTAAGTTTTTATGATGGCACACCGAAGACGAAGCAGGAAGACGCAGCAGCCCAGCATCCCAGCAGCAGCCAAGCAGCCAGCATTTATTATTGACATATGAATGTGCATTTATTGATGATTGTGCATGATTGTGCATTTTGGTGCATTTATAATGGTGTATTGGTGCAGTGCATTCTGTGTTTCTTCTCTTCCAAATTTATCTTCTTTCCCACAAAAGAACAGGTCCTGGGTTCTAGAACTGTAAATAATTAGATTAGTCTTGTAAATAACATGCTCCCCACCGGCTTTATGTATAGTTTGAGAATTATTTCCGTAATTCGGTTAGCCGTGGGTGTGAGTCTGCTAGTTAGTACACAACGCAGTAGGTGGGAAATATCTAGTGTCATAAAACTGTCACACACAGGGTGTTAGGTTAAATGTAGAGGGAAACCACACCTAAGTGTCACACTAAGTTAAAAAGTAGTCCTGACTCTTGCATCAAAACCGGTCGTACTCACTTATGTGGGTTCGGCTCGGGTACGAGCCTGGCGAAGGAGGGGTGCAGTGTTGCGGTTTTGAGAGTGTACATATAACATCATTAAAGGTTAAAGGTTTGCCCCCTAGTTAGTCCACAAGCAACATGTAGGCCCATTTAGGATATTAGTTATGTCATAGTCTGTGTGAGTATAAGGCCATTTCCCGAGTAACATCTGCGTTGTGTAAAAGAAATAAGATAGGCCCCCCTTTCATTTTGCCTCCACCCTCCAAATCTACCTCGCTGGGTAGAATCCATCCCGTGCCACATTTTGGCTATTGCACCTCGCATTAGGATGCTCCCTAGTCAAATGACACGAGGTAGGCCTGAGAGAGGGAGGAGCGCGGGGTCGGGGTGTGGCGGCGTCGAGGGTGGAGCAGCGGAGACAGCAACGGGTAAGAGCCATAACCAATCATGGCTCTAAGGGCATGGCGTGAGGGGCGTGGTAAGGGCGTGGCTGGCAAGTTCCAGAGGGTTCGCTGGGCGGCGCTATATAAGCGCACGCACAAAGCCCTTGAACAGGACTCGTGCCAGTTGACTTATGAGAAGGACTCGTGCGAGTTGACTTATGACAGGACTCGTGCAACCGGACTGGCTGCAGTTGAGCTGAGGAGAGGAGTTCAGATGAGAAGGGAGAGGCACTCGGCGAGTTCACATGAGATGAGAACGGAGTCACGCATCGCGAGCGAATTGTATTGAAAGAGCGCATTGAGATACGCAGTGAGATACTGAAGAGCACATTGTTCGCGGTTATTGGAACTGTTCGCTTATTACGTACGCGGCTGAGCCGCAAGTATAACCGCCAAAGACAGCCTACCGTTGCCCTGTGATAATCCCGCACGCGCCAAACGACACGCGGAGAGCTCGTGCCGTCTGGTTCATCTGCTTCGCGGTGCGAGTTGGGGACCGGAGAACGAGCTGCCTGGACGCATCCCTGGACCATCGACCTGGTCAACTACAAACCCCGTGTGAGTGTGTCTGAGTGTGACGGGCCCGTTGTCCAGGGATACGTTAAGACTGTATAAGGCTGCACTGTGTATTCTTCTTCTTCTTATTGTACAAAGTGTAAATAAATTGTGTTATTCCTTTTCTTCCCAAATTCGACCGTTTCAGTCATTTCTCCATTGCGTAAGCGTGGCATGATTACGAACCGCTTGGATCGGGTTTAGTCCTTGATAACGGCTCGGGTTACGGGTCGCTACCGCTCGGCATTTCCACTAACACCCGTGATTCGGGCGGGGCTTATTTCCTCGTTTCTGGTCAGCGTTAGTACTTAGGTAATAGCGAATTCATAGTCCTAAAACCCTATTTAATGCTGCCCGGGAAGGACGTCATCGGTCCCGGGTCCCCTCGGCTAGTAAAAGACAAGGGGACGAACCCCCCCTTGGTAAGGGGAAAGGCCGGCGCTGAGATCGGCAACAATATAATTTGAGATAAATGTATACAAGACAAAAATATGACGTGTTCTCAGGAGAAGGTCAAAAAATTTTTTTAAATATAAATACAGTGCTTTGAGAAAGTTTTCAGACTCTTCACTCTTTTCACATTTTGTTATAAAAAAATAAATAAAATAACCACATTTAGAGGCCATTTTTCCCCGCAAAGCGGGGGTTGGCCTTTTTCGGGGACCGTGGTTGTTGTTGTTTTTTGGTCCCCTTTTTGAAGCAATGTTTTACGGCCGGATGCCCTTCCTGCCGCCAACCCTTTTTGTCACCTTTTACGACAAGCAGGGAATTACCAGTGAACTGGTACTCAATTAGCCGACCTCGGAAGGATGACAGGCTGAGTCAACCCCCCTGGCGTTAATTCAGCGATCGACCGGGATTCGAACCCAGGATCCTGGGATCCTAAGCTGGCACCCTAGCCGCTAGCCCAACACCAGGGTTTGGCTATTGCACCTCGCATTAGGATGCTCCCTAGTCAAATGCCACGAGGTAGGCCTGAGAGAGGGAGGAGCGCGTTATGTTGCAGCCTTATGCTGAAATCGTTTAAATTCATTTTTTCCATCATCAATCTACACTCAATACCCCATAATGACAAAGAGAAAACAGGATTTTAGAAAGTTTTGCAAATTTATTAATTAGAAAAAACTGAAATATCACATTTGACATAAGTATTCAGACCCTTTGCTATGACACTTGAAATTTAGCTCAGGTGCCTCCCATTTCTCTTGATCATCTTTGAGATGTTTCTACACCTTAAATGGAGTCCACCTGTGGTAAATTCAATTGATTGGACATGATGTGGAAAGGCACACACCTGTCTATATAAGGTCTCACAGCTGACAATGCAAATCAGAGCAAAAACCAAACCATGAGATCGAAGGAACTGCCTGCAGAGCTCACAGACAGGATTGTGTCGAGGCACAGATCTGGGGAAGCCTACAAAAAAAATTCTGCTGCATTGAAGGTTCCCAAGAGCACAGTGGCCTCCATAATTCTTAAATGGAAGAAGTTTGGAACAACCAGGACTCTTCCTAGAGCTGCCCGCCCGACAAACTGAGCAATCGGGGGAGAAGGGCCTTGGTAAGAGAGGTGACCAAAACCCGATGGTCACTCTGGCTGAGCTCCAGAGATCCTGTGTGGAGATGGGAGAAACTTCCAGAAGGACAACCATCACTGCAACACTCCACCGATCTGGGATTTATGGCAGAGTGGCCAGACAGAAGCCTCTCCTCAGTGAAAGACACATGAAAGCCCGCTTGAAGTTTGCAAAAAAGCACCTAAAGGACTCTCAGACTGTGAGAAACAAGATTCTGTGGTCTGATGGAACCAAGATTGAACTGTTTGGCCTCAATTCTAAGCGTCATGTCTGGAGGAAACCAGGCACCGCTCATCACCTGCCCAATACCATCCCAACGGTGAAGTATGGTGGTGGCAGCATCATGCTGTGGGGGTGTTTTTCAGCAGCAGGGACTGGGAGACTGGTCAGGGTTGAGGGAACAATGAAAGGAGCAAAGTACTGTGATATCCTCAATGAAAACCTGAAACAGAACGCTCAGGACCTCAGACTGGGCCGAAGGTTCACCTTCCAACAGGACAATGACGCTAAGCACACAGCCAAGACAACGCAGGAGTGGCTTAGGGACAACTCTGTGAAGGTCCTTGAGAGGTCCAGCCAGAGCCCTGACTTGAACCCAATCGAACATCTCTGGAGAGACCTGAAAATGGCTGTCCACCAACAGTCGCCATCCAACCTGACAGAGCTTGAGAGGATCTGCAGAGAAGAATGGCAGAAAATTCCCAAATCCAGGTGTGCAAATCTTGTGTCCCAAACCCATCCCTCTCTGTACCCACTGTACCCAGTCATACCCAGCTGCTCCTGGACTCTGTGTCCTTTCCTCCTGACAAGGTGGAAAAGTTTCTGTCAACCCTCGACTCTGATTCTGCAACTGGACCTGACGGCGTCAGCCTACGGGTCCTAAAATCATGTTCTTCCGCTCTTTCACTCCCTCTCTCTGTTCTCTTCACCCTCTCTTTTGCTCAAGGTCATCTTCTATCTGCTTGGAAATTTGCCAACATCACCGCTTTGCACAAAAAGGTGCAAAAACAGATCCCAGCAACTACAGACCAATCAGCCTTCTCCCAATTATCAACAAAGTCATGGAATCCATCATTGCTTCAGATATGAAATCTTTCCTCTTCTCCATTGGCTTGATCTCTGATCATCAATTTGGTTTCAGACCTGGACACTCTACTCTGGACATGCTGCTTCTGCTTTCTCAACAATGGATGGAGGTCCTCAATGCCAAACAGGAAATTAGAGCAGTCTCCCTTGACATATCACGTGCCTTCGATACAGTCTGGCACCCCGCTCTCCTCACCAAACTCTCCTCTTTTGGTATCCATGGAAATCTCCACGCATGGCTGGCGGACCTCCTCTCTAGTCGTAGTCAACGTGTGGCCCTGAATGGGTTTCTCTCATCTCCTCTTCCTGTTCAGGCTGGAGTTCCCCAAGGCAGTGTTCTGGGCCCTGTGCTTTTTCTGGTCTTCATCAATGATCTCTCTGACTCTCTTGAAAATCCTCTCTATCTCTTTGCTGATGACTCTACTCTCTGTCGCTCCATTCTTCATCCCTCAAATCGGCAGTCTGCAGCCTCCTCACTCTCTGCAGACCTGGACAAAATCACAGACTGGGCAAACAAGTGTAACATGTCTTTCAATCCTGACAAATCTCACACTCTTACGATGTCTCTCCGAAAAGACCGACTGGACAACCCTCCCATCCACTTTCTGAATAATCCTCTCCAAGAAGTTCTGTCACTCAAGCTTTTGGGTCTCACTATCTGCCATGATCTTTCCTGGGAAAACCACATTTCAAATCTGGCCTCCAAAGCCAGTCGCCGACTGGGCATCCTCCATCGTGCGAAGTCCTTCCTTGGCACACCTGAGCTCCTCACCACATACAAGGCTTTCATCCGTAGCTCAATGGAATACTGCTCTCCCCTCTGGGCTGGTGCTCCTGCCTCACACCTAGCTCGTCTTCACGCTGTTGAAACCAAAGCATTCAGAATCATTGGAATCTCCCGCGATGAAGCTAACTCCAAGGGCCTCTCACTCACTCACCGCAGGCAGGTTGGTGGTCTTTCCGTTTTCTACCGACTCCTCTCTGGACTTGCCCCCCCAGCTCTCTCTCTGGGCTCTGTCCCGCAAATATTCATACAGGTCGCACAAGATCTGCCTACAACCCTCTTATGGTTAAACTGCCAAAATCAAGACTCTCTGCTCACCTTCACTTCTTCATTCCTCTTTTCTCCCGCCTCTGGAACAAACTCCCTCACTCTCTTCAATCCCACTCCACCCTCCAGGTCTTTAAAACAGCTGTTCACCACCATCTCTTATCTTCCCCCATCCAAAACGTTGATCTTTTCTACCCCCGCTAATTTCACCCCAATTCCACTTTTTTGAAATACCAACTTCTGTCCTGGAAGTCCTTGGTGTCCTTGTGTTTTATACTTCTTCCCCCCCCCCCCCCCCCACACTTCCCATGCCTCCTCCCCCCAAGCCCTCTCCCTTCCACACATCTCCCTGCTCTCAAATGTTGTGTTTGTGTGCTTCCCCTTCTCTCCCCATCTTGTCTTCCGCTCCCTCTTTTTATATATTTTGTTTGTCTGGTTGATTTGTTTGTGAAGTAAATGTTAGCTCTTTCACGAGCCTCGATTCAGTATACAAAAAAAAAAGAAAAAAGAAAAGCATACCCAAGACGACTTGAGGCTGTAATCGCTGCCAACGGTGCTTCATCTAAGTACTGAGTTAAGGGTCTGAATACTTATGTCAATGTGATATTTTAGTTTTTCTTTTAATAAATTTGCAAAACTTTCTAAAATCCTGTTTTCTCCTTGTCATTATGGGGTATTGAGTGTGGATTGATGAGGGAAAAAATGAATTTAAACGATTTCAGCATAAGGCTGCAACATAACAAAATGTGAAAAAAGTGAAGGGTCTGAATACTTTCTGAATGCACTGTATGTATGTTTGTATGTATGTATGTATGTATGTATGTATGTATGTATGTATGTATGTATGTCCCCTCAAACGTATACCAATCAGATGAGAATCTGGTCACATAACAGGGTGATGTGATTACGCCTGATGTCATTACGGCAGTGCTGCGGCTGAGTCTCCACGCACCGCCATTTTGATTTATATGCCGTTCATGACAAACATATCGTCGAAGCTGTCATATATCACAATCGCCATGCTCTACCTTACGTTTTTAATTCAGTGCGAAACACAAACAAACCGATTGTTAAAAGGACCATCAAATATTGAAAGCATCAGCGTTATGTCTCCACCAACAATACGGTATGTATAGGCCTTAGGCGTTATGACTCACCGTCCGCTTCGGACAAATTAAACCCAGGTTTCTTAATACAGCGATATCGTTTCAGTAGTATAATTTTCGTAGTAATAATAATAATATTATAGTCAATATAACCATAACACTTTAATACCAATGTAGTGAATGGAAAGTTGATGGATTGAAGCGGTGTAAAAGCGGAAGTAAGGAATTCACCTCGGTTTAAAAAAAATAATATAATTTTCGTAATAATAACGTAACGTCATTATTATGGTAAATCTAATCGTAACACTGATCCCTTTGTAGCGACTGCAACGTTACTGGAGGTTAAATATATTTCTTATATGTATTAAAGTAGCAGCAGTTTTGTGTCCGGCCGTCATGCTACGTCATTACGTATATGATGTCATTACGGCGTAAACACCAGCTCCCTTTGAGAGTGGCAGGAAAGATCATTCCTCTTTGGGGTATATAGATTACAGTCGATCTATGGTCGTGTTTCAAGAACATCGGGTGTGTGTTAATTTACCAAGGTTCTTGTGGAGAGATCGCCAAGTGGTTAAAGCATTCGAGCAAGCACTCCATTCAAAACCCATAAGGAACGGCTGGCTTGGCAAGCGCTAGCTAGCTGGTTGGTAGATGAGCACACCTCCAACCCTTGTGGGGTATATAGATTACAGTAGATCTTCGCTCAGTTCTGTAAGTAAAACCCACCTCATGGATGTCGGGATTCCTCCAAATTTCTTTGTTTAATGTTATAAACAGTATTAGCGACTGTTTGAAAAGCTAATAATACGTGTTTGTGGTTTATAATATTTTACAAGCCCGGCTATTGACACCAGATGCCGGTGTCAAAGTTGGACTTTTGGTCTTGTTTTTTAACCCTCTAATCAAATCAGTTTTAGGAAACATTAAAAAGCATAATCATGTCATTTTTGGTTGTAAAAATATGAACTTTGGTGCTATGAATTAAAACTCATAGCACCAAAGCACAGAGCATCAGACCTGCACCATTGAAGAGTTTTGTCTGAGGTTGAAAAAAATGCTTTCTTTTAGCTTCTCCCAAAACATAAATCCAGGTGCTTCCATGCATGGTGTCCTTTCAAGCCAGTCCTGCAAATGTAAACAAAAATAAAACATTTTCATACAACCTGCAGATGCACTCCAAAATGTTTCTACTAATGACCATTGAAACTAATAACTAAAAGCAATTGAAGTAAGTATCGGGGAAGTAAGCAGAACCTGCAAGAGTTTCAGGATTGTGGGTTCTGTCTCAGAAGCATCGAGCTCCTTCAGCTGTTCTCCATGGAAGCAGTTTCGGTAGCTTTGCCGGTTGTACGGTATACGTAAATACTCAGGCATACCGATCTTGTTCTCGAGTAACCGGAACTGAAGGCTCTGGAACCCAGATGCCGGTGTCAAAAAGTGCCTGTCATTCGGACCACAAGCATCGTCAGCAATTAGCAAGGGATTTTTATACAATTTTTGCATATGTAATATGTACAGTGCATTCAGAAAGTATTCAGACCCCTTCACCTTTTTCACATTTTGTTATGTTGCAGCCTCATGCTGAAATCGTTTAAATTCATTTTTTCCCTCATCAATCTGCACTCAATACCCCATAATGACAAAGAGAAAACAGGATTTTAGAAAGTTTTGCTAATTTATTTAAAATAAAAAACTGAAATAGCACATTTACATAAGTATTCATACCCTTTGCTATGACACTTGAAATTTACCTCAGGTGCCTCCCATTTCTCTTGATCATCTTTGAGATGTTTCTACACCTTGATTGGAGTCCACCTGTGGTAAATTCAATTGATTGGACATGATTTGGAAAGGCACACAGCTGTCTATATATTCCTGTCCTGTCTATAATACATTCAGAACTCCGCTGCCCGTCTACTCACCCATTCCCGGACCCGTGACCACATCACCCCGGTCCTTTACAAGCTTCACTGGCTCCCCATCTCCCAGAGAATCCAGTACAAAATCCTCCTCTTGACCTACAAAGCCCTCCATAACCTGGCCCCATCCTACCTGACTGACCTCCTCTCCAGACACACCCCCACCCGCAACCTCCGCTCTGCTGGTACCAACCTCCTGACCCCCCCCCCCCCCCCCCCCATCGAGACCAAATTCAGATCCTGGGGGGATAGGGCCTTCTCCATCGCTGCTCCCACCCTCTGGAACTCACTACCTCACACCATCCGAGACTCCTCCTCACTCACCACATTCAAAACATCACTAAAGACCCACCTGTTCAACGCTGCATTCAACATTCAACCCACAGCACCTAACCCCTGACTATCTCTTCTCCTTCTCCTTCCTTTTGCTTTGATTATTTACCTATTGATTTTTGTCTTTTTGCACTTGTTTTTTGTACTCTGTCAAAGCGCCTTTGCGCTTCTTGAAAAGCGCTATATAAAATAAATGTATTATTATTATTATTATTATTATTATTATTATATAAGGTCTCACAGCTGACAATGCATATCAGAGCAAAAACCAAGCCATGAGGTCGGAGGAACTACCTGCAGTGATGGTTGTCCTTCTGGAAGTTTCTCCCATCTCCACACAGGATCTCTGGAGCTCAGCCAGAGTGACCATCGGGTTCTTGGCCACCTCTCCTACCAAGGCCCTTCTCCCCCGATTGCTCAGATTGGCCGGGCGGCCAGCTCTAGGAAGGGTCCTGGTTGCTCCAAACTTCTTCCATTTAAGAAGTATGGAGGCCACTGTGCTCTTGGGAACCTTCAATGTAGCAGAGATGTTTCTGTAGGCTTCCCCAGATCTGTGCCTCGACACAATCCTGTCTCTGAGCTCTGCAGGCAGTTCCTTCGACCTCATGGCTTGGTTTTTGCTCTGATATGCATTGTCAGCTGTGGACCTTATATAGACAGGTGTGTGCCTTTCCAAATCATGTCCAATCAATTGAATTTACCACAGGTGGACTCCAATCATGGTGTAGAAACATCTCAAAGATGATCAAGAGAATTGGGAGGCACCTGAGCTAAATTTCAAGTGTCATAGCAAGGGTCTGAATACTTATGTCAATGTGATATTTCAGTTTTTTCTTTTTAATAAATTTGCAAAACTTTCTAAAATCCTGTTTTCTCTTTGTCATTATGGGGTATCGAGTGTAGATTGATGAGGGAAAAAATGAATTTAAACGATTTCAGCATAAGGCTGCAACATAACAAAATGTGAAAAAAGTGAAGGGGTCTGAATACTTTCTGAATGAACTGTACATTGTTATACCCGATATACATTGTAGTATTTATGGAATGAAGTAACATTATACGTCAAATTGTGGGAATGCCAGACAGCCCCGTTTTTGATGCACTTGTTTTACCTCGAGAATCGACACCAAATGTTTGTAGTTAAACTGCGATCAGTAATAAAGCATCACTGTGGATGCATCAGTGATGGGCGACGGTGATGCGTAGTTTAGGCTTCGTGTGGATAACAGATCAGAAACGCTGTAACTGTTGTGTGGTTTATACAGGTTGATATCCACACGACAGAGATACTACGGTCATCCTGTAGAGTCTGACCCTCTGTCCATCCTGTATAGTCTGACCCTCTGTCCATCCTGTATAGTCTGACCCTCTGTCCATCCTGTATAGTCTGACCCTCTGTCCATCCTGTATAGTCTGACCCTCTGTCCATCCTGTATAGTCTGACCCTCTGTCCATCCTGTATAGTCTGACCCTCTGTCCATCCTGTATAGTCTGACCCTCTGTCCATCCTGTAGAGTCTGACCCTCTGTCCATCCTGTATAGTCTGACCCTCTGTCCATCCTGTATAGTCTGACCCTCTGTCCATCCTGTATAGTCTGAACCCCTCTGTCCATCCTGTATAGTCTGACCCTCTCTGTCCATCCTGTATAGTCTGACCCTCTCTGTCCATCCTGTATAGTCTGACCCTCTCTGTCCATCCTGTATAGTCTGACCCTCTCTGTCCATCCTGTATAGTCTGACCCTCTCTGTCCATCCTGTATAGTCTGACCCTCTCTGTCCATCCTGTATAGTCTGACCCTCTGTCCATCCTGTATAGTCTGACCCTCTTTGTCCATCCTGTATAGTCTGACCCTCTTTGTCCATCCTGTATAGTCTGACCCTCTGTCCATCCTGTATAGTCTGACCCTCTTTGTCCATCCTGTATAGTCTGACCCTCTCTGTCCATCCTGTATAGTCTGACCCTCTCTGTCCATCCTGTATAGTCTGACCCCCTGTCCATCCTGTATAGTCTGACCCTCTGTCCATCCTGTATAGTCTGACCCTCTCTGTCCATCCTGTATAGTCTGACCCTCTCTGTCCATCCTGTATAGTCTGACCCTCTCTGTCCATCCTGTATAGTCTGACCCTCTGTCCATCCTGTATAGTCTGACCCTCTGTCCATCCTGTATAGTCTGACCCTCTCTGTCCATCCTGTATAGTCTGACCCTCTCTGTCCATCCTGTATAGTCTGACCCCCTCTGTCCATCCTGTATAGTCTGACCCTCTCTGTCCATCCTGTATAGTCTGACCCTCTCTGTCCATCCTGTATAGTCTGACCCTCTCTGTCCATCCTGTATAGTCTGACCCCCTCTGTCCATCCTGTATAGTCTGACCCTCTCTGTCCATCCTGTATAGTCTGACCCTCTCTGTCCATCCTGTATAGTCTGACCCTCTCTGTCCATCCTGTATAGTCTGACCCTCTCTGTCCATCCTGTAGAGTCTGACCCTCTCTCCATCCTGTATAGTCTGACCCTCTCTGTCCATCCTGTATAGTCTGACCCCCTCTGTCCATCCTGTATAGTCTGACCCTCTCTGTCCATCCTGTATAGTCTGACCCTCTCTGTCCATCCTGTATAGTCTGACCCCCTCTGTCCATCCTGTATAGTCTGACCCTCTTTGTCCATCCTGTATAGTCTGACCCTCTTTGTCCATCCTGTATAGTCTGACCCTGTCTGTCCATCCTGTGTAGTCTGACCCTCTCTGTCCATCCTGTGTAGTCTGACCCTCTCTGTCCATCCTGTGTAGTCTGACCCTCTCTGTCCATCCTGTGTGAATAACATGATGGTCGTGGCCACATCATGTAAGTTAGATGTTTATTGTTGCACCAAATCATGTAAAAGTGTTATGGGAGGTCATGATATTGTTATTATAAATTGTTTCATTGATTATTATAATTACTCTCTTGAGATGATTATGATCCGTCATTGTGAATCTTTCGGATATCCTTGGTGCATGTATACTGGTTAGCCATCGTTTCTCCTGTTTGATTTACCTTGACATTGGCAGAACTCCTCATCAATAAAGCGTTCACCTGGCTGATGAATGTTGTGCCTAATTGTCTATGCGAGTCTCGAATGACTTCAACAAGGAAACTACGACAGCATTCGACAGAGGGCACACCTCCGCCAGGCTGAACGGTTTACGTTTTGTCTCCCACTGATAGGCCGGATCTCGATCTGGACCTCAACCAAAATCGAATGGCTCGTTCGCGTCACCGAACCCACTCGTCCACCGACATTTGTCATAACTAGTCCACAACTTTTTGAAATATCATGCTACATTTATTTTTGGTCCCCATCTTTCAATGAGGAAGACTCACTCAAAGAATTAAAAATTTATCGTATCCGGATCCGTATCTTCACAAACATCGAATCAATTTGTCCTCGTCAGACACCCAACCCGTCCACCAAGTTTCATCCGAATCCATCCACAACACTTTTTAGATATCCTGCTCGCAGACCTCAACAGATAGTGGTGAAAACATAACCTCCGTTCACCTTCGGTAGCAGAGATAATAAGTCAAATATTAACATTAACCACCGATGCTCAGCATGTTTCAAGTTTGACGAGTGATTACAGCGCATGGAGACATCAAACCGATAAGCACAAGGTCAACTAGAACGCCACTCAGTAGAGCGCACACTCCCGCCGTGGGGGGCCGCTGCTGAGCCCCATCTTCCAATAGTAAAAAATCCTTCAAAAAATTCCTGGATCCGGAATAATATCCTGAGCTTCACCAAAAACTAATCAACAGCTGTTCACCACCATCTCTTATCTTCCCCCATCCAAAACCTTGATCTTTTCTACCCCCGCTAATTTAACCCCAATTCCACTTTTTTGAAATACCAACTTCTGTCCTGGAAGTCCTTGGTGTCCTTGTGTTTTATACTTCTCCCACCCCCACCACCCCTTCCCACGCCTCCTCCCCCCAAGCCCTCTCCCTCCCACACATCTCCCTGCTCTCAAATGTTGTGTGCTCTCAAATGTTTGTGTGCTTCCCCTTCTCTCCCCATCTTGTCTGCCGCTTCCTCTTTTTATAAATTTTGTTTGTCTGGTTGATTTGTTTGTGAAGTAAATGTCAGCTCCTTCACGAGCCTCGATTCAGTACACAAAAAATAAAAAATAATCAAATTCTTCCTTATCCCAAGGGCAATCAGCCCACCAACTTTCATCCAAATCTGTTCAGAACTTTTCCAGGTATCTTGTTCACAAACACACGAACACACACACACACACACACACACACACACACACACACACACACACACACACACACACACACACACACACACACACACACACACACACACACACACACACACACACGATCGAATGCATTACACCCTGGTGAGAGTAAATATAGGAATCGTTTTTAGAGCGGTGATTCTAATATTGTGGAGGAGGTGGAGTTGCGAGAACCATGACCATAACTAGAACACCACTCAGGAGAGCGCATACTCCCGCCGTGGGTTTAGTTGGAATAATACGTTTTGTTTAACATCCCCTCTCCCCAAAACAATAAATGAAAAAGAAAGTAGGCCCTAACTGTCAGAGAATTTATTTTGATATATCTCGGAATTAGAGGAGAAAAACATCATTTAAGAATAAGAATAAAAGCTTTAATGCAGTAAAACAGAAAAAATCTTTTCCAAAAAAATTCCCCAAACAAATTCCTGGATCCGGAATAATATCCTGAGCTTCACCAAAAACTAATCAATTCTTCCTTATCCCAAGGGCCAATCATCCCACCAACTTTCATCCAAATCCGTTCAAAACTTTTCCAGATATCTTGTTCACAAACACACGAACATACGAACACACACACACACACGGACGGACACGATCGAATGCATTACTCCCTGGCGGGAGTAATAAACCTGAAAATCGCAGAGCCAGAACCAGAATTATTTATTTAGTCTGGGAAGCCCATGCGAGGTTTCTTCTTCTTCAGCCTCTCACAACCCTGGGTGAATATGTGATCTTTTTTTAAAAAGCAGGAATTTTGCCAAATCTGTTTCATTCATTTGTTAATATACCTCAGCCATTGACAAATCTGGAACTAAGACTTTATAAGTTCATCAAATACTGACACCGTGAATGACATTCGCTGAGCTAAATGTTGATATCTCTTCTGAGGTTAAAATAACCAAAACAAAAAAAAGGTTTAAAGCATTATACGTATCAAACGATACATTTTATGAAACGGGGAACCCTAATACACACTTTGGTGGTTTTAAAATGACAGAATATGTCTTTATTAGAAGAAAAAAAAATGAACATTGAAGACGACGCTGCTAAAGAAATACACTGCTCTAACGCATAACCACGATTTTAAACTACACTTACAACAAATATGAAAACTATTTTCATATCACAATGTTAAATATAGAATATATAGAAGATAATGTTAAAAAAAAAATGAGCCCTATCTTCCAATGGTAAAAAAATCCTTCAAAAAATTCCTGGATCGGGAATAATATCCTGAGCTTCACCAAAAACTAATCAATTATTCCTTATCCCAAGGGCAATCATCCCACCAACTTTCATCCAAATCCGTTCAGAACTTTTCCAGATATCTTGTTCACAAACACACGAACACACACACACACACACGGACACGAGTGAATGCATTACTCCCTAGCGTGAGTAACAAGGGGGCAAGTAACCGCAACATCGTGTATGCAGCTATGTTGTTAGGATGTGGATTTGGGAATAAAATGGAAAGGCTGTTAGATTCTAGGAAGGCAAACTTTGATGGTACAAGAAGAGAATTAGGTGCTTTCGATTGGGAAAAGCTAATGTGTGGGCAGTCTGCATCAGAGAAATGGGCAATCTTCAATGAGCCAATGTGTCGGGTGTACCTATTCCAGTGAAGTGTAATGGTAGAGACAGAAAGAGCAGGGTGTTTGAGCAGTAAGGTACGGAGTGTTGTTTTCGATAGGCAGAAGGCATTCATTAAGTGCAAAATAACAGAACTAGAGTCCGACTCACACTCACACTATTGATGATAAAAAATTAACACTCTAAGCTTTAAATATCATGTGTTACACATTATATAATCCTCCGACTCGCAAGCATACACATAAACGTTTTTTTTCAGGTCCTTTGGTCGAGACCATTGCTATGAACAAAACTTCACGGACATCTCGTTCCCCCTTCCAATAGAGCACATGCAACAACCGTTCCACAGATACAGTACATGACGATAGCCAGGCCACAAGGTGGTAAAAATCAGGAAACAATGAGGATGGAAACGCACTCCTGAAGCCGAGTTGCATATTGGATTGACCCGCGTTGTTAAAGGTGAATGATTAAAGCAAATCTGCTATACAAATCCGTGTCATTGAAATAGCAAGAAGATCGAAGAGATTGAGAGATCACAATGAGATGGAACTATATTGAGAATAGAAGACCAAAATAAAGCAGAGGACAAGAGTAAGCAACGAGTCTACCACCGTGGTTGCCAAAAGTCAGCAGCATGAGCTGGCATCCCAGCGGCAAAGTGTTGGTGACATTAAGCACTATAAATGACATATCACTATACAAGGTGTCTGTGGTCATGTGATGACAGCAAATGTATATTACTGCTTGCCAAGCAGTATGGCGTTGCCTTACGCCCAAAATTTAAATTCATCGTGCCAGATGAATGGAGCAAAACCTCGCCCTATGTCCTCCCTCATTGATCTCTACCTGCCTAGCATTGAGACTGCACCTGCAAACCTACCTACCTGTTGGATTGAACAGCTAAAGGGAAATACACCAACAACAACATGCATTTTAAAGGCCATTTTCCCTACTAGAGCGGGGGTTAGCCTTGCGGTCCCCATGACAATCTTCTCCATCTTGCCCTATTTTCTGCATCTCCCCTTGTTAACCCCCTTGCCCGCATTTCTTCTTCCACCATCTTTAGCCAAGTCTTTCTCGGTCTTCCCCGTCCTCTACTTCCTTCTACATTCATTTCCATCACTCTTCTCAACCAGTCACTTTCATCCTTCCTCAACACATGACCAAACCATCTCAACCTGTTCCTCTTCACAGCATCAATCACAGGCTCTATTCCCATCATCTTTTGCAATTCATCATTTGTCTTCCTCTCTCTCAACGATACTCCGCACATCCGTCGAACCATTCGCATTTCCACCCTTTCCAACCTTCGTTGCTGCTCTACGTTCATTACCCATGTCTCGCTCCCATAAATCATAACACTTCTCACACATGCAGCATACACCTTTCCCTTCAGCGTCAACGACACTCGCCTCATCATTAGCACGCCACTCAGTTCCCGAAACTTCTTCCAGACACATCTCACTCTAGCAACCATTGCAGAGTCTGATCCACCTTCTCCATTCAGCATGTCTCCGAGGTAACAAAATGTTTTCACACCTTCCAGCTTCACGCCGTCTCCAAGATCCAACTCAACATTTCCTCCATCTGCAGCTCCCTCTGTGCACACCTTACATTTGAATGTAGCTGCCACACTGGTTAATGACCCTCTCAGACCACTACATTTTTGATGAACCCACTCAGTGCACATTGTACATTGAATGGAGTTCACTCCGACACCCTTCCTACACACAGCACAGGGCCACTTCCCAGTTCTTTCCACCTCACCACATGCTTTACCACTTGCCATTACCTTCGTCTTTCCGATATTCACCTTCAGACCTTTTGTCTCCATACATTCCTTCCACTTGTTCATATTTTCCTTCAGTCCATCCATACTTTCCGCAATCAACACCAGATCATCTGCATACAACAACTCCCACGGTAAACCCTCCTTTACGTTCTGAGCCAGCACCTCCATCACAGCTACAAATAGTAGTGGACTTAGTACCGACCCCTGATGCACCACCTTCACCTCAAACTCACCACTGTTCCCGTCCTTCGTCCTTACAGCTGTGCACGCTCTTTTGTACATTGCCATCACTACTCTGATCAACCATTCCTCCACTCCTAACTTCCTCAATGCCCATGTCAATACTTTGTGTGGAACCCTATCGAATGCTTTCTCCAGATCAACAAACCCAAGAAACAACTTCTTCCTCTTCTCCATGTACTTCTCCTGCAACTGCCTCACAATGAAAAGCGAGTCGGTCGTTCCTCTTCCTGGCATAAATCCAAACTGCATTTGATCGATCTTCACTTTCTTCCTTATCCTCCTCTCCAACACCCTTTCCAATACCTTCATTCCATGCTCCAATAACTTTATCGCTCGGTACGAGCCACACTCCAGAGGGTCACCTTTCCCCTTGTATAGAGGGACGAGGGTACTCAGTTCCCAATCCACTGGAATGCGGCCTTCTTTCACCACCAGATTACAGATCTCTGTCATTCTCTTCACACCCCAACTTCCTGCTGCCTTCAACATATCTCCCACAACTCCCGTCGGCACTCCCGCTTTTCCACTCTTCATTGCTTTTATTGCTTCCTCAACTTCCTTCTCAGTTATCTTCTCTGCCGGTCCTAAAACTGGGTTACTCTCTATGTTGCCATCCCATTCATTCTCTGTATTCAACAGCATTTACATATATCTTTTCCATCTTCCTTTAATTCCATCTGGGTCGACAACGATTTGTCCCACTTCATCCTTCAAGCAACTCACCCCCATCACATCACACCTCTCTTTCGCTATGTGCTTTGCAATCCTGAATACCACTCTCTGACCCTCTTCCGAATCCAAGCGTTCTCTGAACATTTTCCTACATGCCTCCTGCACCTTTGCTTCCTCTTTCTTTGCAGCCTTCCTGGCTGCCTTATAACTTTCATGCTCTGCTGTTTCTGCTCCCGTACCCTTCGCCTTCTGCCACTCCTTGAACTTCTTCCTCTTCTCGTCAATCCTCTTTCCAACTTCATCATCCCACCACCATGTTTCCGAGTGCCTCGGTGGTCCTTTTGTCCATCCACATACCTCACCAACGGCTCCCAACAGACTAGCTTTCATTGACATCCAACCACTTTCAAGCTCAACCACATCATCCTCTAACCTACTCAGCCTCTCTTTTAATGCCTCCCTTACCGTCACCTCTTTCAACCTCCACACCTTCATTCTCGGTTGGTACTTCACCTGCCGAGCTCTCCTCGCATCTTTCACCCTTATGTCGCAGACAACCAAGTGGTGCTGTGAAACAGCCTCCTCCCCCGGGATCACCTTTGTGTCCCGGAGGTGCCCCTTATCTCGCCTATGCACCATCAGGTATTCAACGGTTGTCGTCGACCCACCTGACGTGTATGTAACAAGCTTATTATCCTCTTTCTGGAACTGAGTATTACAAATCAACAATTCAGCTCCATCAGCAAACTCCAAAATCCTTTCACCTTCTCCATTTCTCACACCATATCCGTAACCCCCATGAACTCCCTCAAAACCATCCATACTCCTTCCCACATGTCCATTTAGGTCTCCTCCCACCACAACAACTTCATCTTTCACGTTTTCCATCAGCTTCTCTATCGCACACCAGAACTTGTCCTTCTCTTCATCGCTTCGACCAACCTGTGGAGCATATCCCGAGATGACGTTCACCAAGAGCTTTCCAATCATCATTTTCACCATCATCAACCTATCACTCACTCTAGTCACACTCACCACACTGTCTACAAACTCCTCAGAAAACAGGACACCAACACCATTCACGCCCTCCAGGCACCCTTGCCACATAAACTTGTATTTCTGTCCCTGCCTACCCTTCACCATTCTCACACCACTTCCCTTCCATCTCGTCTCTTGCACACAACATATGTCCACTCTTCTTCTGACCAATACTTCCACCACTTCTCCTGATCTCCCTGTCATTGTCCATACATTCCATGTCCCAAACCTCAGAAACCGATCTCCACTTCGGGCTGTACCCTGCCCATATGTAGTTGTAATTGTCATGGTTCTCCTTTTGAGGCAATGTTTTTATAGCCGGATGCCCTTCCTGACGCCATGTCTTCCTAACAACTGCCCTGAGCTAAAGGGAAATCATCTAAGTTAATGGCAACGTTCTTGCAACAGCAATGCACTTTAAAGTTTGCACTTCATATTGTCGTGTGACTGCTCTCAGTTAACACCGGGAGAGTCACGGAAGGCAGTCGAGCTTCACTCCAAGGCGTTCAGTTCAAATGCGGATTTTATATATTTGGGGGAAGAAAGGGGAGGGGAAGATGAAGCTTAGCTGTGGTCCCGCCGGCGATTCCCGTACCTGTAGAAATAACTCAAACAAAAACGGGTTTAACATGTACAAGGAAAATAACAAAAGGATTTATTAAAAGAAAATACCGATATTAAACAAGAGAAACGCGACGGTGAAACTAAAGTCCTAAATGGGACGTCCCCCACACTAGATTTGAACACAGACGAAGGGAAGAATAAACTGGAAAATAATGGGGTGTGTGTGCACTTAGCTTCAATCACTGGTGGGATCTCGTCAGGGTCTGCAAACGGCTCCGGAGGTCCGTGCGCGGGAACACGCCCAGTAGGCCTCAATGCGCCCTTTCGCGCTGCAGCGCTTGTACATTCGTTCACGCACGGAGAACCGCAGTTCTCGGGCCGCGGCTCTTCCGGCTGCCTCTGCACATCTCCCGATGGCGCCTCTGAACACGGTCGGTCCGATCGCTTCCTGGAGCCCTTCATCCCCGCACACCCGTCTTCCACCAAAGTCCGGAAACAAGAGGAGAGAGTCGAGGGCAGAGGAAGGCGTGAGGGGCAAGAGAGAGAGAAGGCAAGAAGAAGGCAAGAGAGAGAGAAAATGTCGGTCCGAGAGTTCTTTTATTGACCGTCTTGTGACGTCATCTGGGCCTCTCCACCAATGCCTGCAGGCCACCACTGCATGCTCAGCTCTCCATCAATCCACACGCAGTCCGCTTCTGACGTCATCGGTCGAACCTTGCCAATGAGCGCGCTGCTTCCTCCTCATCCCTCCTTCACAAATCAGCGAGTCCCTTCCTACCCGTTGGTCAACTCCCACCAAAACACTGTCCTGGGCATGACTCTCGGCCTGCCTGAGCTATGTGTGCCTGCCAAGTCGGGGTTGTCAGCCTTAATGCTTGATGCCTGGCTTCCGGTTGGTTTTTATTGTTATTTAGTGTAGTTTAATGGCAATTCTAATTAGTGTATATTGCAATGCCATAAGGGACAAAGGATCAATCACATAGGGAGCGATGAACAGGAAAGGAAAGTTGTTACCATAATCCCTATAACTAGTTGACATGCCCCATTCCTCTTAATGGGGACGAAGATGCACCTTAATCTGACATCCGGGCTAAACAGCTCCTCTACTTATTACATGGTGGTGGTTCTTATTCTTCACGATAGTCGGAGCATGTTACCTACGCAAATATACCTGACTCTACATATCACAACCCCCTCCCCCCCCCCCCCCCCGACAAAACAATATTATCCTTGGTAGGATCTTAAACATTCGAGAGCAATGGCAATGCAAAGAAAGACTTTTGTTCAAAAGGGGTATTCGGGTACAATTACCTGAAGTCGTAGAAATCCAGAGGTGTCATTGTTTCCAAGATGGAAAATTGATCAACAAGGTGATGCATTATTTGGTTGACTCGATTCATGCGAGAAATCACTTTAAGCATGTTCCGCTCATCGCGAATCTGGGGTCGAGGTTTCACACAAACACAGGTGAGCTTGTATAAGGACATCTTACCATTTGATCAATCACACAAAAGTAAAGAGTCACACTTAAAAACTCCTAACATATTCTAACATTGATCAGTGGTTCACAATTTGTAACATTGTGTGAGGAGTGTGTGAAAAGATGTGCACTTCATCTCTATGGAAAGAAGTCTTGGTTGCCATCATTAATGTGATAAATAATATGGGAAAGTGTTGTCGTCAAAGAGGGTGACTTTGGACACTTGTGACGGTCTGTATTTTTGTAACTGTTGACCGTTAGAGAAAAATTGGCTCTTGAATGAGCATTGGCCTTTTCTGTTCTGAGTCTTCAAATTAGTTTGTGATTACTATACAATTCTAGCCTCAAACATCATAACCCACCAGTTCAGAGTCACTTCATCTGACCATATTAATACAAACAAAATTATATGTTTGTATTCCTCTGCAGCAGAAGGCATTATGTTTTGGGGGCGTCCGTCCGTCCGTCCGTCCGTCCGTCCGTGTATGCAGAGCAGATTTTCATTACCACGATAACTTGTGAGCTGCTGAAAGGATTTTGACCAAACTTGGTACAAGTATGTACTACGATGTAAAGATGAACTCATTCGATTGTGGGGTCAAAGGTCAAGTGAGCTTTATCATTTGTGTCAAATTCTATTTTCTAGACTTTATTTTTCCATTGAAATTTGGATTTTATTAATGCTAACTAAATCAGTGTGTCTCGATGAAGAATTGAAGCATGTGTAATTTCCTATTCCAGTTGAAGTACACAGTACTTTGGAACGCTGTTATCAAATTTCCAGTGTGGAAGGTTCAAAGAGACCATAATAATCATTTAGAATAATTTCAACACAACCTCGTGAATTAAATTTCGGAGTCGCAAATTTGCTTTCACAGCTGGTATTTTCAATCAGCTTTCTTCATCGTCGCATTGCAAATGTACAATTTGTAACTGCTGTCGGCTCTGCTGAATTAAAAACATGCACAAAGGTAATCTCCTTGCATGACAAATATCAATGCGATAAAACTCTCCAAATGAAAATGTTTTTCAAACATTATTAGAGAAAAATGAATCACATTTGCTCTGAAAGTTTAAAAACGTTCTACATTTTCGGCATAGCAGCTCAACATACTATCTACATGTAATGTGAGTAATAAAGAGGGGGTTCAATATGGACGAAGAAAATTGAGAAGAATAAAAGAAATTGAAAAAATGGAGTTTGGTGACGTGATGGGCGGGGGATGGTTTGAAGACGAGTGGAAAATGAAGAGGGGGGAAGGGATAGATGGGAGAGTTGTGAAAGAAGGAAAAAAAGAAAGGTGGTTAAAATATGTGAGAATGAAATGTACGAGTGTGAAGGGGGTAGGAGAGGGAAGGACAGGGGATCAAACATTTTGTTGTGTGTGTGTGTGTGTGTTGATTGTTAGGCTGAAAAAAATATATTGCTGGTCTCTGGTCAGACCAAAGTTCTAGAATTGATGCGGTGATGCGGTTTTTTTTTTCTTCTTCTGAAAAGCATGGATTGCACATATAAAGGTGTTCTTTTTTGTGTCCTCATACCTGGCGGTCCTCCTCATCTGCCGTGGCCCCGTCCAGAGAGAAATTAAAGACAGCCAATGGGACTGGTCGGCCTTTTTGTAAATAATGAACACAAGCTTAATAAGTTATTTTAAAATGTATTTATTCTGAAAATCATTAAGTTCTTCAAGCACATTATAGACTGCCATTTCGTTCTCGAGATCGCCTCGCCGTACCCTCAAACATTCCAATGCGTCGATCGCATCAACACTGCGCTTGCGCATGTGGTCTAACAGGCGATTGCCGAAGCATTTGAATGCTGAAAAAACCGCGCATGCGCAAATGACTACACCCCTGGACCAATCTTCGTGTACGGGATGACACGCTGCATGTGTATCAAAGCCGCGCATGCGCAGATGGGCTGTATGGTGTTATTCAAATCGGCGCATTCACAGCTGGGCTAAACGGCTAACGCGGGAGCGCTTGAATCCATGCCGATGGTCTCCCACGATGTCTTCTCTCAGTCCACCAGATGATCACAGACACTTACAACTTCATGACAAACGAGATAGGATCCAGGCCTAACCACCCGCACCACCCGGCCTAACCATCCGCAAACTAACGAGACCACCCGCACCTCTCTAGGACTTCTGGTTACTTCACAAAAACCCGACAAAAAACGTCTTCGTTTCAATAAATGACAATATCCAGCCGATTGGATTCATGACGGCATGGCACACAACACGACTCATATCTTTGGAACGGCTAGTTGGATTTGGACAAACTAAACCTAGTTTTGTAGTGGAGAACCGTGCGCGAACGTCGATAATGGCGACCCTCACAAACCCGTATTTCCCGAGATAGCGCGCCGGCCCGGCAACATGCATACATTATATGGCTCCTCACGCTCGAAATCGCGTTTTCGGCGAGAACGTGACGTCACGGCTCACTTAATTGCAATTATCGCGTCTCGGCGCCGCCTCACGTATACACGAATACTTGAGGCGGTGAGACATTGTTTATGTTTAGTGTGCTCTTGTAGCGGTTACCGGAAGCATGACACAATTACCTTGCACCGGCCGATGACGCAACCGGCGAGCGGTCATTTGTCCTGACTCGCCCGGGCGTATCCAGACTTGCTTTTCCCGGGCGAACACTTGGCTTACCTATTTGCATACCACGCCCCACCTGAGAGGCGTGGCTTTTGTGTGTTGAGCTTTACTTATAAATTGCCGCCCGATCGATGGGCTGATTCAGTGCTTTTGAGTTCTTTCGAGTGAGCTGGAAATAAATAGCTCAGTGAAACTTCATTCCTGGCGTCGTTCATTTTGTCCGGTTTTATCGTGCGAGCATAGCTCCCACAATTGGTGACCCCGACGTGATCGAACACGGCGATGGAGTCATCTGTAGCTTTGAAGCTCCCGGGGTTTTGGTAATCGCACGCGGCCGTCTGGTTCGCCCAAGTGGATTCTCAATTCGCCCTGCGGAACATTACGGAGGACACAACGCGCTACCACCATGTGGTCTCCGCGCTCAACACCTCCACCGCGGCCCGGGTCCTGAGCTTCCTACAGAACCTGCCGAACGCCGACAAATATGGCGCGCTCAAAGGCCTACTCCTCGGTGCGTTTGGTCTCACGGAGACCGAACGCGCGCGACAACTACTCGACCTCCCGGAGCTGGGTGAGGCTCGTCCATCCGAGCGCATGGACCACATGCTGGCTCTACTCGGCGACCACAGCCCGGATTTCCTCTTCCGCGAGCTGTTCCTCCGGCAGCTACCCGGGCAGGTATGGTTAGCTTTGGCTAACTCACCCATCACGGACCTTCGCGCCCTGGCCAAGGAGGCCGATAAATTTTTCTCGGCCAGGCGACACGTCGGAGCGGCCGCCTGGAACCCTGGGCCGACCGAGGCAATGCCCGCGCCACCACCGGCTGAGTCAGCGCCACTGGCGGCAGCGGCCGCAGCGACGCCCCGTCAACCGAACCCGACGCGACCGCCGGAGCCTCCACCAGAGCGGACCATGTGCTATTACCACGCCAGGTTCGGGCAGAAGGCCAGAACGTGCCGCCCACAGTGCACTTTCGGCAGGTCGGGAAACAACCAGGCCGGCGCTCGCTGCCTGCCATGGGCGTCGGCCATTCAGGCAGCCTTCTGTTTATCATGGACACAGCGTCCAGGCGGCGTATTTTGTGTGACACCGGCGCTCAGCTGAGCGTGATACCCGCCTCGGTGCAGGACAAACAGGCTGCACTTTGCGGCCCCACCTTGGTCGCCGCAAACGGCTCCTCCATCCGCACCTTCGGTTCGCGCAGCGTCGCATTCTGCTTCGGGGGCCAGCGCTTCAGGTGGGACTTCATCACGGCGACCGTGCCCATGGCCTTGCTGGGTGCAGATTTTCTTTGTGTGCATGGGCTTTTGGTCGATGTCAAACGGCGTCGGCTCATCAACGCGGAGACCTTCAGCTCGCTCGCTTGCTCATTGAGCGGCTCTGCTCCGACCAAGCTAACCTGCGCGCTCCCGGCCGTGGACGATTTCACCCGCCTACTCGCCGAGATTCCTGCCCTCACGCAGCCGACGATTTTGGCCGTCGCCGTCAAGCACGGCGTCGAACACCACATCCCGACCACAGGTCCACCGGTCTACGCCAGGGCTCGCCGCCTCGACCCGGCCAAACTCGCCATGGCGAAGGCGGAATTCGACGCGCTGGAGCGATTGGGCATTGTGCGGCGCTCGAATAGCGCGTGGGCCCCGCCCCTGCACATCGTGCCCAAACCGGGTGGCGGATGGCGACCATGCGGCGATTACCGCCGCCTCAATGATGCCACCACCCCCGACCGGTACCCAATACCACACATACAGGACTTTTCCGCCCGTTTGGCGGGGCGGGTGATATTTTCCAAGGTCGACCTCATTTGGGGCTACAACCAGGTACCCGTCCGGCCGGCCGAAGACGGCGGTAATTACACCTTTTGGCCTCTTCGAGTTCCTTCGCATGCCGTTCGGCCTTAAGAACGCGGCCCAGGCCTTCCAGCGGCTGATGCACAGCGTGCTGCGCAACCTCACCCTCCTTTTCGTCGACTTGGACGACATTCTCGTCGCCAGCACTTCCCGGGTGGTGCACCTCATCCACCTGCCCACGCTTTTTGAGCGCCTCGGCCAGCACGGCCTCATAATCAACCCGGTGAAATGCCAGTTTGGCATAACGGCCGTCGACTTCCTGGGGCACCGCATCACGAAGCGTGGGGCCGTCCCGCTGCCTACCAAGGTGGAGGCAGTCACAAGTTTCCCGCGCCCCCGCTCCATCAAGGCCCTACAGGAATTTTTGGGGATGGTAAATTTCTACCACCGGTTCGTGCCTCGCGCCGCCCAACTCATGCGCCCCCTGTACGAAGCCCTCTGGGGCAAGCTGGCCAAGCACGACGTCGCCTGGACCACAGAGATGGACGCGGCATTCACGGGCGCTAAGCTGGCGTCCGCGACTGGGCCAACGCCTGTGTCGCCTGCCAGCGCGCGAAGGTCCACCGGCACACCCAGGCCCCGTTGGCACCATTCGACGTGCCCGCGCGGCGCTTCGACCACGTCAATGTGGACCTGGTGGGACCCCTTCCCTCCTCATGGGGCTTCACCCACCTCCTCACGATGGTGGACAGGACCACCAGGTGGCCGGAGGCCGTCCCGCTGGCATCATCAACAACATCCGCCGACGTGGCGCAGGCCTTCATTGGCACCTGGATTGGCCGTTTTGGTGCGCCCTCGGACATCTCCTCCGAGAGAGGCCCGCAATTCGCCTCCGAGCTTTGGGGCGCGGTCGCCCAGGCCTTGGGGGTCAAGCTACACCGCACAACAGCCTACCACCCCCAAGCCAACGGCTTGTGCAAGCGGTTCAACCGCTCGATGAAGGCCGCTCTCAGGGCCAGCCTCCAGGACGACGGTTGGGCCGACAGGCTCCCGTGGGTCCTATTTGGCCTCTGAACAGCCCCTAAAGAGGACCTCCAGGCTTCCAGCGCCGAGCTGGTCTATGGCCAGCCACTGCGCGTGCCGGTCGAATTCATCCCTGATGCCACCGGCCCCTGGTCCGCGGCTTACCAACGCTCGGTCCTCCATGAGGCCGCCAGGAGATTTGTCCCCGTGCCCACGTCCCACCACGGCTGCCCCCAACCCCACGTCCCCCCAGCACTTCGCACTGCGGAGTACGTTCTTATCCGGCACGACGCACACCGGGGACCGCTCCGGCCGCCGTACGATTGACCTTTCCGGATCCTGAAGAGGGATGACAAGTCATTCATCATCGACATCGGCGGCAAGCCGGACCGCATCTCCGTGGACCGCCTCAAGCCGGCCCATTTGGACCTCGACCAACCTCCACGGTTGGCCCTTCCTCCATGACGGGGCCGTCCCCCATCAACCAAGCTCCCCGCCCGACCATCCACCGCCACGCAACCTACAACCCCCACACGAATCGCCAGGGGTCGTTTCGGCCGGGTCATCAAGACCCCCCTCAAACTGACTCTCACGGTGCATGTTAATTCTGAGGGGGCGCATGTAGCGGTTACCGGAAGCATGACACAATTACCTTGCGCCGGCCGATGACGCAACCGGCGAGCGGTCACTTGTCCGGACTCGCCCGGGCGTGTCCAGACTTGCCTTTCCCGGGCGAACACTTGGCTTACCTATTTGCATACCACGCCCCACCTGAGAGGCGTGGCTTTTGTGTGTTGAGCTTTACTTATAAATTGCTGCCCGTTCGATGGGCTGATTCAGTGCTTTTGAGTTCTTCTGAGTGAGCTGGAAATAAATAGCTCAGTGAAACTTCATTCCTGGCGTCGTTCATTTTGTCCGGTTTTATCATGCGAGCCTAGCTCCCACACTCTATAATTTATGATGTGCACTATATTTATATAGAGACGGCGCGCACTGTTGTAGGTACCGTTGGAAATTTGGAAATAAACAAATTGTTGATGCGCAGGGTCAAAATCGATGCGCACGCTGACCAGAGACCGGAAACATGTTTTTTTTGGCCTTATCTCCATATGTGGGTTTCAGAAGATGGAACAGAGTCCTCCTGGGTCTCGAAGTATCCACCTACATTTCGGAGTTGTGAAGATTGTTGTCAAAGTTTCATTCAGAGGGCTTTTTTCAGGATCCTCACCGAACCCCGGATTGCCTCCAATTGCAGTTTGTATGCAGTAACATTCCCGGGGATGGCTTTTAAGATCTCTGTCAGGTTCTTCTTTATCATTCCTGCTGCTCCAATTATCACTGGTGAAATTTCAGTGATATTCAGCTTCTAAGGTATTTTACTTAATTTTTGAGATCATAGTTTTTAGTCATTTTCTTGATTTATGCATTGTTGATCTGGAGAAAGCATTCAATATGGTTCCACGCAAAGTAGTGTCATGGGCATTGAGGAAATTAGGAGTGGAGGAATGGTTGATCATGGGCATTAATATATCCTTTTAAATTATAAAATAAAAAGAAATGGCATTGACAAAATTATTGACACCCTAGACTTAATATTTGGTAGCACAGCCTTTGGACAAAATAACTGCAGACAAGCGCTTCCTATAGCCATGAATGAGCTTCCATCTCTCTACTGGTAGTTTGACCCACTCTTCTTGTGCAAACTGCTCCAGTTCTCCCAGACTTGAAGGGTGCCTTCTCCCAACTTCTGTTTTCAGATCTCCCCACAGGTGTTCAATGGGATTTAAATCTGGACTCATTGCTGGCCACTTCAGAACAGTCCAGCGTTTTGTCTCAAACCATTCCTGGGTGCTTCTTGAAGTGTGTCTGGGATCATTGTCCTGCTGCAAAACCCTTGACCTTAGACAGAGACCCAGCTTTCTGACACTGAATTGAACATTGCGCTCCAAAATGCCTTGGTAATCTTCTGATTTCATGATGCCATGCACACATTCAAGGCACACAGTGCCAGAGGCAGCACAGCAACCCCCAAACATCAGTGAACCTCCTACATGTTTGACTGTTGGGAAGGTGTTGTTTTCTTTGAAGGCTTCATTTTGTTTTCTGTAAACATAGAGATGATGCGCTTTAACAGAACCTCTAATTTCTAATTTGATCTCATCTCTCCACAGGACATTCTCCCATGAGGATTTTGGCTTGTTCAAATGTGTTTTTGCAAACTCCAGTCGAGATTTCTTTTGTCTCTCTCAGCAGTGGGGTCCTCCTGGGTCTCCTTTCATTGAGTTGGTGACGGATGGTGTGAGTTGAAACTGTCGTACCTTGTGTCTGAAGGTCAGCTTGAATCTGTTGGCAGTTGATCGAGGTGCTTTCTCCACCATTCGAAAAATCCTTTGCTGCAATCTTCGATCAAGTTTTCTCTTGCGGCCACGTCCAGGGAGGTTGGCTAAAGTGTCATGGGCCTTAAACTTCCTGATAACGTTGCATACAGTGGACACAGGAACATCAAGGTCTCTGGAGATGGACTTGTAGCTTTGAGATTGTCCATGCTTGGCTACAATCTTGTGTCTGACCTCCTCAGACAATTCTCTGGGTTTCTTTCTTTTCTCCATGCTCATTGTGGTACACACAGTGACACAAAACAGAAGAATGTCTCCTTTTCTCCATTCAAACTGATTGAATGGGTGATTTTTATATTGCAGGCACCTGCAACTCACCATAGGTGAGTTCAATTCCAAAGTGAAGGAGAATCACCTGCTTGAAGTCTAATTATTTCTAACAACTTCTAAAAGGTGCTAATAATATTGTCCGGGCCATTTTAGGATTTCTTTGTGGAATAAGCTAAGATTTAGTAATTTTTTCAACTTTTTTTGTTTTGTTCAACTGCAAACCAAAGAAATACAAATGTGGATACCAAAAGTGTCTGAAGGTCAGGCCGCTACCTCTAGTTTTCTAATTTCAACAATTTTCTGGAAGAAATGATGCATTATTTGAAAAATGTGCAAGGGTGTCAATATTTTTGGACACGACTGTGTGTGTGGGGTGTGTGTTGTTCTATCCGGCTTCCTCCTGGAGACTACAATGCAGTTATTGGTCTTTGATGCCTTGAATTGATAATAGTAGTGTATATGTTGGAACCCATCTGTGGATCGGTCCCATCGGCCGATGGGTCTGTCTCATCTGTGGATGCATGAGAAATGACAATGCAGACCCATCGGCCGATGGGTCTGCGCTATCTGCGGATGTGTTGTTCACCTTGAAGGAATGTGTATGCATCAATGGTGGATGAGTATGTTTATTTGAACCTAAAAATAAGCATGTAAAATCATCTGTAAAATCATAAAACATGTAAAATCATCTCTGTTAAATTCCTACCACATGTAATTCCAATGACTGTGTACCTGATTGAAGAGCACCATTCTGTCAACACATTCCTTCAAGGTGAACAACACATCCGCAGATGGCGCAGACCCATTGGCCGATGGGTCTGCATTGTCATTTCTCGTGCATCCACAGATGGGTCAGACCCATCGGCCGATGTAGTAAGGGCATTTTATGAGATATTTCACAAATCTGTTAACTAAATTGTTACCAAAAAATTTCTTCACCAATATGTTTGTAAAGGTGTGTAATAACATGTGTTAAAATGTTGAAGTTCAACTCCCGTGGGAAACCCAGAAAAAAAGCTGTTGAATTCGGGTACCGAAAAATTATTTTCGAGAATTTTTATTTTTTTTAATCGGCCCTTAACTAACTTATGAGGGGTCAAATAAGGGTTTTTCATGATTCCGAGTTGATTGTTAACATTTATATTTTCACTTTTACATTTACACACAAAGTAGCTTTTATTTCACATACATATATAATACTCAAGAGTTATTTCTCATTCACAATGTCAGAAGTTTCAACAGTCATTGTCTATGTCTTCTTCAGACTCAACAACATCATGACTGCAGTTTCTGCATGTAATGCCATTACAGACTCCACAGGCCGAGATGCACGTGACCCCATTCTTCTTGCAGCTGCATCGCCGGTTGCTGCAATCTCCATGACAATTACAGCTCGTGAACTGCAATAGCTCCTCAGGAGCCGTGGGGTCCAGTGTTGGAACTGGCTCATACCCATGCACACCTATTGTCCATCCATAGTCACTGGGGTTCAGAGACATGCTCTGTAGAAGGATCCTTCATGAGTTGACAGTACAGCCGTGCGCCCTTGGCATACTGATGATGGCCTGCAGCGGCAAAGATGTGAAGCATCTTGGTAACAATGCAGGACAGATGCCCATTGTGGTCTGCAAGTCGCTCGGTTCTGATAAAGACCTTGATCACATCTACCATGTGGTGGTACTCCACCCAGAGTGCAGGTGTTCTTCCTCCTTTTGCGAGTCGTTTGAAGGTTTCTTCAAACCTTTGCTCAAACACTGGCACTACTGGGTCTGAGTGTCTGGCTCCCATCTTCCCATCAGCCACCTTCTCCATGAAGGTCTTCATGTCACCACGCTCCTCCTCAGTGAAGGCAGGTTTCATGATGTGTTGATAGATGGCTGCATCGATGAGGAGGTGAACACGGATTGCCTTGTCAAAACATCCTCCATCCATGATGTGGTTGGCTGTCGTACTTCCAGGATAGATCAACTGGATCACATCTAGTAGTCCAGAATCTTCCATGATGTTACCCATTGATCCAAGATAAGACTTCAGCAGGTGAAAACCACCCAACCTTGGAATGATGGGTAGATTTGCCTGCTTTATTATATTCACAGCCTTCAGCCAAATCGGAAGATCAAAGGTCACTATAGCGACCCCAGCGCGCCGTATGCACTCTTTCAGAGTGGTGAAGATGGTGTTGAGGTCATTAGGGTCTCCTTCAATAACTGGGAGGAACTCGATCTGTGTGCTCTGCTTTGCATCATTAGCATGGATTCTCTTCATCCAGCCATACCAGTTGGAGTGTGGGAACTCAGGATCGTTGGCTTTGATCACCCACCCCGCTGCCCAGAGTGTGTCACCTGGAGTGAGGAGTGGCTGATCATGAGCCAGGGAGGAGGAAAGCTCAGCGAGGGGGAGAAACATGATCGCGTTCGTTCCTATCTGTTTCCTGTTCGTAAATGGAATAATCTTTACTTCAGTTCCTCTCAGGATCTTAGCTTTGTCGAGTGCCTTCAACTTCACCCGGGGGAAAGCTGCTGTTGTCTGTGGATCTGGCAAAGGTGGTGCCGGAGAGGTGACTTCGATCCAACCCATTGAGTGAAAGGGAGTGTTTCCATGAATAGAGACAATGTTTAAATCTATATTGTCTCCAACAAACTGAGTGACTGCATTGTTTGTTTCCCCAACCTCCATAAAGACCACCTGATCATTACTTGACAATTCACTTTCACTGGCTGGCACTTTGGCTGTCATCACTGATTGATCCTCAAGCGCAGCATCAACCGCAACCTCATCATTGATCTGTTCATCGGTTTCCTCCACAATGGTGTCAAGAGTGCCAGAAGTATCTGGAACATCATCTCCACTCCTACTATTAAGGAAGCAGTATTTGTAGTTTTGTGTCTCCGTGTAAGACTCAGTGTATCCCAGCCGGTGGAACTTGTTGAGCATCCATTTTGACCCAAATCTATGATCAAGTTGTATGGCAAGCCCCATTTGGTGTGGTAATACTCCAGACCGAGGTCGACAGGCCTTAATAAAATTCTGCCCCCAAACGGCAACTCTTTCGTCTGTCTTGACAATCGGTCTCAAGAACATCTGAAGGCTTGCAGGAACAAGTGTCAGCTGACTATCGATGTCAGTCATACTGTGTGTGGTGGGGTATGACTTTGGACCTAAATCAATCAAGGCAATATCATTGGATATGAACTTGAGTGCCGTCTTTATGATCTGAGTCTTCTCATCTCCATGGTCAAGATTAGCATGATGCGCTCGCAGAATATTGTCGGTGCCATCTTTGAGACAGAGTACATCTGCCCTTCTTTCCTGTGTTGTGAAATACAAGGTGTCTTCGTATTTCTCTAGAAGTTTTATCTTTAGCCAATGCTTTGAATAAGAAAGGCTCTTCTCTGGTGACTGATCAAACTCCTGCAGCTTTTCATGGACTTGGTCCATGTTCATTACCCCATGCTCTAATTCTGAGTCTAACCATTAGCAGAATTCAATAAAAACTGCCTCTCGCTCCTCATCAATACTCTTCTGTCCTCTCTTCCTTTTTCCTTCCTCATCAGTCTTGGACAAACTGTCACCTCTCGCAAACATAAGTTTGCATCGCAAATGGTACAGTGTTTCTTCTGCTACCAAGTCGTTGATCCCTTCCAGGCATCCAGTGACTTCAGTGCCCCAGTCATCCCCGCGACTCCGTGCTGTCTTCAGCAAGCTTGCCTTCAGTGTATCTGCAGTCAAATTATCTGGCACTCTGTATTTCTTTCTAGCTTGTGCTGGATTATTTTTGTAGAGCTGGGCTGGTTGGTTGCAAAGAATGCATACATCCTTATACAGGAGGTCAACTGACTGTGATCTTCTAGAACTGCAGCCAGTTGATGAACTGAACTCACAAGTAGTGCGTCTTCTCTTCAACTTTGATGACTCTTTCTCTGCCTTTGATGCTTGAGCTGACTTCTTGGTGGTTGCAACAAAGTTGTTGTACAGATCATTTTTACACTTCTGGTGGTACCTCAGTTTTCCTTCCTTTTGAGCCTCCTTCATACGTTCCACAACAGTAACATTTTCGACAGTTTCTGCTTGTTTCAATAAAGTTGAGTATCCCTTTGGAGATGCCTGTATGAGCCTTTAAGCTGGTGTATCCGAGCGTGCACAGATGAAGCAATTGAGCACAGGTGGAGTAACGTCTTCATCCATATTGCTAGACTCCATGTCCTGCAAAGTAGAAAATGAGATATATTTAGAAATTATTTTTCCACAAAGGAGTGTCTGTGGTGAAATATAAATGTTAACAATCAACTCAGAATCATGAAAAACCCTTATTTGACTCCTCATAAGTTACTTAAGGGCCGATTAAAAAAAAAAGTTTTCTCGAAAATAATTTTTCGGTACCCGAATTCAACAGCTTTTTTCCTGGGTTTCCCACGGGAGTTGACCTTCAACATTTTAACACATGTTATTACACACCTTTACAAACATATTGGTGAAGAAATTCTTTGGTAACAATTTAGTTAACAGATTTTCATATGTTTCCCTTACTAATGGGACCGATCCACAGATGGGTTCCAACATATATATTGAACAGGATCTGCATGAGAATCTTATTATAACAGAGCAAACGTATTTGGTTATGTATGTCGCTATGTTTATATGCGACGAAAACATCTTTTTCTTCTTCAAATAAAATTACCACCCTCTTAAGTGCGTTAAGACTGCTGAGACCCCTCAGATCTTTGACGACCCTTTAATTCCCCCAAGACCCTTAAGACCACCAAGATCCTTGAAGACCCAAATCACCCTTGAAGACCCAAATCACCCTTGAAGACCCAAAACACCCCAAAGACCCAAAACACCCCGCAGACCCAAAACACCCCGAAGACCCAAAACAACCCGAAGACCAAAAACACCCCGAAGACCAAAAACACCCCGAAGACCCAAAATACCCCGCAGACCCAAAACACCCCAAAGACCCAAAACAACCCGAAGACCAAAAATACCCTGAAGACCAAAAATACCCCGAAGACCCAATAGACCCCGAAGACCCAATAGACCCCGAAGACCCAATATACCCCAAAAACCCAATAGACCCCAAAAACCCAAAAACACCCAAAAACCCTCAAAGACCAAGAATAACCAAAAGGCCCTTAAGACCCAAAAGCCCCTGAAGACCCCGAAGACCAAAAAGACACCGAAGACCCTTAAGACTCAAAAGCCTCTGAAGACACCAAAGACCCAAAAGACTCTGAAGACCCAAAACACCGCAAAGACCCAAAATACCCTTAAAGGCCCAGAGGATCCAAAAGACCCTGAAGACTCAAATGGCCCTGATGACCCAAAACACCATGAAGACCCAAAAGACACCGAAATGGTCAAAGATGCCTACCCCTCTGAAACTACGTGTAGTGAGGCGCGCGTAGCGCGCCGAGTCAAGCTAGTGACAACAATGAGCAAATTTAATCTCAAACCACTAACTGTTGTGTTGACTGATCTGAGGACCACTACATTGCAGTTTACAATATAATTTATTCCGATGATAAGAAGCAGGAGTTAAAGACCTGACTATCATGATGACACAGTCCCTGCTTCTTATTCACTGTTCATAAAATATGTACTTCCATTGAGATCCCAATACTGTCAAGACAATGCGAAAAGAGATTAAGCATCACCTAAAGTCCTATCTTACTAAAATTAATTCGACTCAAACTCAACCACTGGCTGAACAAAAAGTTTTTTCCCTTCTGTGTAAGTACTTACCTTCACACTGCAAAATCGCGCTAGTATGTTTATTATTTCTTCACCATGAAGCTCTCCACACAGCTCGCCCTACCTCTTCCACCTCTTCCACATCTTACCCTACCCCTCCTCCCCCCTGTTCTGTATCCGATGCTCCCCCTTCTTCTTTATGAACGGTATGGACCTCAAACATCCGGGGCCTTCGTTCAAACTTAACTGATCTCTCCATACAGGTTGCTTCTGTCAAACCAGACGTGATCTGCTTAACAGAAACTTTCCTCCTTCATGATGTCTCTGATTCCTTAGTATCTCTCCCGGGTTACTCCCTCCTCCGGTATGATAGACCTGAGCCTCGTCCTGGAGGTGGGGTTGCTATCTTTATCAAAAACTCTCTTCCTCACTCGCCCTGCACTGCACTCTCTCCACCTCACCCCCAGGAATACCTCTGGCTACGGCTTCCCCTTCGCTCCCACCTCTTGTTCATATGTGTGTTGTACCATCCACCAAACAGTGATGACTCCATCTACATCTCGCTGTCTGATAATATGGACCAATTTCCAAAGGTGGGCGGTCCGCTTCGAAAGTCCGCTTATCCGCTTATCCGCTGCAGCGGACTAACGTTTTCGAAGCGGATAAGCGAATCGGAACAACCCCCGGAAACCGAAGCGGATAAGCGTAAGCGGACTACCGAAAAATTAAAGCGCATCGCGATTCGCCAAATCAGCTGTTAGCCTGAGCCGTTACTCTAGAATTGTGAATATTTATTTAAGTGAATAATAAGTGAAACCCTAACAACTCGGCTCTTGCGACATAACGCATTATATCATAACGTTATGTTCACGTCATGGTTTACGACATGGTTGTAACATAACGCATTACATCATGACGTTATGTTCACGTCATGGTTTACGGCATGTTCACGACACCATGACGAATAAACGGCAGTCCGTTGGCCCGCCATCTTGTTGACTTGTTTGTGTCTGAATAACCAAACGTTACAGCTCTCGCCCAATCTCTTCCCGCTCGAGTTCCGTGATGCTTGGGTAACTCTATTTCTCAGGCATAACACGCCGCTCCCGAGCTCTGCCTCGGTCGAGCGCGTGTTCAGCTACGGGTCGGACATCCTTAGGCCTAAGAGGTCGGCCCTGGCTGCACCGAACTTCGAGGCCCTCGTCTTCATGAAGGGCAACCTCCAAATCCTCAAGAAGGCCCACGAGGTGGAGGAGGAAGACGAGGACTAGTCAACAGACTGCTAGTCTGTTGACTAGTAGACTCTCTTGTCAAAGAAAGGACGGGCAAATTGATTTTTCTTTAATGTAACTTGCATATATTTAAATTATATTTAAATTAACTGTAGAGTAGAGTAGAGTCGAGTGGAAAACTTTATTTCAATAAATTTTGAATAAATTTTATTTAAATAAAAATGTATATTTTTGATCTTAAAAGCTTTGTTTGTCTTTGTAGTAGTTAGAAATGGCTATTTAGGCTTAAAAAGCATTAACTTCCCTTTAGAAACGTCAAAAATTGCTTTAAAAACGTCGAAGCGCTTTTAAAAAATCGAATCGAAGCGGATAAGCGGATAAGCGGTAAGCGGACTAAGATTTTCGGCCGCTGAAGCGGATAAGCGAATCGGACTACACGGGCTGGCGGAGCGGATAAGCGGTAAGCGGACTTAAAATTTTCCGAATCGCGCCCACCTCTGCCAATTTCTATCTACTCATCCCAACTCTCTCTTCCTCATATGTGGTGATTTCAATTGTCACCATGCCAGTTGGCTGGGTGTGGGTACCTCTCTCACCAGCCATGGCTCCTCAGCAAAGGACTTCTGCGACTCACTGGGACTGACACAATCTGTCAATTTCCCGACCCGGATCTCAGTCAATGGAGCATCTTCTCTTCTGGCCTTGGTTATGACTAACTTCCCTGAAAATGTCTGCTGCTCTTCTTCTGCTCCAATCGGATCATCTGATCATGTCCTTGTTAAAGTGGACATCTCTCTGACCATTCTCAGGGAGGCTGCTCAGCGTCGACAAGTCTGGCATTTCACTCAGGCCAACTGGCATGGTCTTCAAGCAGCCATCAATCATCTGGACTGGTCTCCCATCTCTACCACCTCTGACATTAACTCATCCTGGGAATTCTTCCAAAGTAAATTGCTCTCTCTCATGCACAGATTTATCCCATCTCGTCTTCAGTTGTCATACCCTTCCTCCCGTCCATGGTACACGGAATCTTGTGGTGAGGCTGTTGCCCAGAAACAACTTGCCTTCGTCTCCTGGAAAGCAAATCCAACGGAAGGAAATCTCATTTCCTTTCACAAAGCCTGAAACAAGTGTGTGTCCACCCTCAGGAGAGCCAGGAAACAATATCTCTCCGTTCTCAAGACCGAACTCTCTTATCTGTCTCCCTCTTCCAAATCCTGGTGGCATCTGGTCAAATCTGTTTCTGGTGTTTGTTCCCCCTACATTGCCTCCCTTACCTCAAACGGCTACACAGCTGACTCCGCACGTGAAAAAGCTGAATGCCTCAACTCTGTGTTTGCCTCTAAATCTTGTGTCCCAAACCCATCCCTCTCTGTACCCACCATACCCAGTCGTACCCAGCTGCTCCTGGACTCCGTGTCCTTTCCTCCTGACAAGGTGGAAAAGTTTCTGTCAACCCTCGACTCTGATTCTGCAACTGGACCTGACGGCATCAGCCCACGGGTCCTAAAATCCTGTTCTTCCGCTCTTTCACTCCCTCTCTCTGTTCTCTTCACCCTCTCTTTTGCTCAAGGTCAACTGCCATCTGCTTGGAAATCAGCCAACATCACCGCTTTGCACAAAAAAGGTGCAAAAACAGATCCTAGCAACTACAGACCAATCAGCCTTCTCCCAATTATCAGCAAAGTCATGGAATCCATCATTGCTTTGACTATGAAATCTTTCCTCTTCTCCAATGGCTTGATCTCTGATCATCAATTTGGTTTCAGACCAGGTCACTCTACTCTGGACATGGTGCTTCTGCTGTCTCAACAATGGATGGAGGTCCTCAATGCCAAACAGGAAATTAGAGCTGTCTCCCTCGACATATCACGTGCCTTCGATACGGTCTGGCACTCCGCTCTGCTCACCAAACTCTCCTCCTTTGGTATCCATGGAAATCTCCACGCATGGCTGGCGGACTTCCTCTCTAGTCGTCGTCAACGTGTGGCCCTGAATGGGTTTCTCTCATCTCCTCTTCCTGTTCAGGCTGGAGTTCTCCAAGGCAGTGTTCTGGGCCCTGTGCTTTTTCTGGTCTTCATCAATGATCTCTCTGACTCTCTTGAAAATCCTCTCTATCTCTTTGCTGATGACTCCACTCTCTGCCTCTCCATTCCTCATCCGTCAGATCGGCAGTCTGCAGCCTCCTCACTCTCTGCAGACCTGGACAAAATCACAGACTGGGCAAACAAGTGGAACATGTCTTTCAATCCTGACAAATCTCACACTCTTATGATGTCTCTCCGAAAAGACTGACTGGACAACCCTCCCATCTACTTTCTGAATAATCCTCTCCAAGAAGTTCTGTCACTCAAGTTTTTGGGTCTCACTGTCTGCAATGATCTTTCCTGGGAAAACCACATTTCCAAGCTGGCCTCCAAAGCCAGTCGCCGACTGGGCATCCTCCATCGTGCGAAGTCCTTCCTTGGGCACACCTGAGCTCCTCACCACATACAAGGCTTTCATCCGCAGCTCAATGGAGTACTGCTCTCCCCTCTGGGCTGGTGCTCCTGCCTCACACCTAGCTCGTCTTCACGCTGTTGAAACCAAAGCGTTCAGAATCATTGGAATCTCCCGCGATGACGCTATCTCTGAGGGCCTTTCACTTAATCACCGCAGGCAGGTTGGTGATCTTTCCGTCTTCTACCGACTCCTCTCCGGCCTTGCTCCCCCAGCTCTCTCTCGGCTCTGTCCCCCAAATATTCCTGCAGGTCGCACAAGATCTGCCTGCAACCCTCTTATGGTTAAACTGCCAAAATCAAGACACTCTCTGCTCACCTTCACTCCTTCATTCCTCTTTTCTCCCGCCTCTGGAACAAACTCCCTCACTCTCTTCAATCCCACTCCTCCCTCCAGGTCTTTAAAACGGCTGTTCACCACCATCTCTTATCTTCCCCAATCCAAAACCTTGATCTTTTCTACCCCCGCTAATTTCACCCCAAATCCACTTTTTTGAGGTGACTTTTGACTTCTTTCCTGGAAGTCCTTGGTGTCCTTTCGTTTTATACCTATCCTGCCTCCCCCCAGGCCCTCTCCCTCCAAAAACATCTCCCGATGTCCCTGCTCTCAAATGTCGTCTTTGTGTGCCTCCTCCCCTTCTCTCCCCATCCTGTCGACCGCTCCCCTTTTTATATACTTTGTTTGCTTGTTTATTTGACTTGTTTGTTTGAAAAATGTTAGCTCTTTCATGAGCCTCCACTCTGTACACAAAAAAAAGAAAAAGAAAAAGGAAAAAAAAGCTCAGCTCATTGTGAGGCAAACTCATACTCTTTCCCACTCTTTCAGTTGAATTTAGTCAGATGTCCACTATTTTGTAGACAATTCATGGATGATAAAATGCATGTAATTCCATTAGAGCAACCCCCAAGTAATCAAACCGATTGAGAAAGCAATGGAGCTCTGGAATACCACACTCAGAAGGAAAACTCAATATACCAAGAGGGAAGATATGTCACAGGATCTTCCAGAGTGACAGGCTCTCGCCTGTCATGTTTTGCCTGGCCCTGGACCCACTGAGCAACCTCATTGATGAACAAGGACATGGATATGATGGAACCCATCTGTGGATCGGTCCCATCGGCCGATGGGTCTGCGCCATCTGCGGATGTGTTGTTCACCTTGAAGGAATGTGTTGACAGAATGGTGCTCTTCAATCAGGTACACAGTCATTGGAATTACATGTGGTAGGAATTTAACAGAGATGATTTTTAAATGTTTTATTATCTATTTCTACCCATCTATCTACCCACCCACAATGCAGACCCATCGGCCATCCACCATTGATGCATACACATTCCTTCAAGGTGAACAACACATCCGCAGATGGCGCAGACCCATCGGCCGATGGGTCTGCATTGTCATTTCTCGTGCATCCACAGATGGGTCAGACCCATCGGCCAATGGGACCGATCCACAGATGGGTTCCAACAGATACACCCTAACATACAATAAGAGAACATCCGAAGAGACAGGGAATGTTACACTTTACTGTACGTGGATGATCTAAAACTTTTTGCACTAAACGACCAAAATTGGAAGAGCAACTGAAACAAGCGTTACGCCGAGGTCCCCCGTTGGTGAAGTGATGCGAGTTGACAAAGTGGAAGACGCAAGGCGGCCATCTTGGATTTTGACGTGGCGACCCAATTTTCAATAGCGTTCTCCCTTATGCGTAGATACACCCACACACCAGATTAGAAGTTGGTACTTCGCTTATTTTTCAAGATATTCCGCTCACAATGTTCAGACATATATATGGTGGCGGCCATCTTGGATTTTGACGTGGCGACCCAATTTTCAAGAGCGTTCTTCTTTATGCCGAGATACACCCACACACCAAATTAGAAGTTGGTACTTTGCTTATTTTTCAAGATATTCATCTCACAAGTTTCAGACATACATGGCGGCGGCCATCTTGGATTTTGACGTGGCGACCCAATTTTAAACAGCTTTCTTCCTTGTGCCTAGATACACCCACACACCAGATTAGAACTTGGTACTTCGCTTATTTTTGAAGATATTTCGCTCACAAGGTTCAGACATATATATGGTGGCGGCCATCTTGGATTTTGACGTGGCGACCCAATTTTCAATATCGTTCTTCCTTATGACGAGTTACACCCACACACCAAATTAGAAGTTGGTACTTCGCTTATTTTTCAAGATATTCATCTCACAAGGTTCAGACATACATGGCATCAGACATGCATGGCGGCGGCCATCTTGGATTTTGACGTGGGTTGCACCCACACACCAAATTCGAATGCGGTCCTTCGCTTATGCACGCACGCACACCCGCACGCACGTCCGCACACACGCACGGACACACGGACGGAGGGGAAAACCATAGTCCCCCTTTCGCTCCGCGGTGCGACGGGGGACAATTAGTGAAGTGGTACCCCGAAAACATCCAAATAGAAATTGGCCTAAATAAGTGTGTCAAATGCACATTCGTACAAGGTAAACCAACAAAAGCAGACCACATAAAAATCGACATAAATACAACAATACAGTAGATGGACAAAGAAACGATTAAGGGAAGCGACAAGACTCAACACAAAGAGAGGTGCAGCATGGTTTTGCGCATCGGGCAGGATTTCATCGTTGTGACTATGGACACGGCTCGACACGAGGATGTTAATTCACCCCCAAACCCACCTCCTTCAAATTCCCTGTTTTCTTTCCTGAAGTCCCCTGTAGTGTCCATCTTGTTTATGCAGTGTACCCTGCCCCAGCCCTTTCCCTTCCACAGATCTCCTGATGTCCCTGTTCCCTACTGTTGCTGTGCTTCCCTCTCTATCCCCCTCTTGTCTCCAACTCCCTTTATTATATTGTTATGTTTATGGGGAGGGGTGGGTGAAAAAATACCGTAGGAGAGGTAGAACTGTATAGGAAGTAGCATGGACCGTGGACGTGTAGGATAAATCTCGATGTAAAGTAAGTCGGGAAACTGTTACTTAAGGTTGTTTAAATGTTCTTCACATGGGGGGGGGGGGGGGGGGAGGAAGGGGTGAAGCAATGCTAATTAGTGGTAGGATTAAGGATAATTTTCCACAGTGCGTGCTTTCCCTCTGTAACTTTCCCCTCATGTTTTGCTGCCGCAGCCGGCCATTCACCTCCTTTAAACAAAAGGCCCGCCCACGGGAGGTGGAGAATCAGAGGGGGGAGGGGGGGGTAGAGAAAGAGCCGTCAGGCCACGCCCCGAGGGACATGATTGGACCATGGACGTGGGCGGGGTAAACGGCAAGGGAAACAGCCAGTTTGGCCCTAGGAGTGAAGAAGAGGTGGCAGTCTCTCTCTTAGAGCGGACAAGATGCTAGCCATTTTGGTGCAAAAAAATGTGCGCGCATTTGGGGCATTTGCTGCGTCGGCATTTTGAGGGAGGTTTTAGCTCCGGTCGCTTCGAAGGGCAGAGGAGGCCGCGAGCGAGGCAGAGGAGGCCATCTTCACCACTTGCCTGGACGCACTGGCTTTCGTCGAGCGTTGCCATCTGGAGCACTCGGGTGCGGTAGGTCTGAAGTTGGCAATCGCCACCACTCACTCAAGAGGGCCATTTGGGACGCAAAGCTAAGTGCCGGCACTAAAAAGGGACCTGTGTGTTCATATTTGTGTCAGTGTTTGGAGATGTCTCAGTTAGGAAATTAATTTACCTCAGTTTTTATTTAGACATTTTCATTCCGTACTTTATTTTTATTAAATCATTATTGTTGTACTTTTATTTGTCCTTTTTCTTTGTTTGTGGGTTCGGGAATAAACCCTTGGTTCATTTTCGTTCAGATAAACGTCTCGCAGCCTTCCATCTTACGTGCGATAACCACCATTTTTTGGGTGTCGCCTCAGGAGTTAAAGCAGTTCAGTTTTCCGTCATCAGGCGGTCTTAATCACCGGTGACACGACAATATGTTATATGTGTTAGCAACTCGGTATACAAAAAAAAAAAAGAGTCACCAAAGGCATTACATTTTTGGGTTGTCTATCCGGCTGTCCATCCGTCCACGATAACCTAAGAATGGCTGATGGGATCCAAGTCAAACATGGTACAAGTATTATAATGATGTAAAGATGAACTGATTAGAGTGTGGGGGCAAAGGTCATGTCAGGTAAAAATGTGGTACTTGAGAACAGCTTAAACATGGTGCTAGTATGCATAATGATGTAATAATGTGGGCGGAGACATATTGGTTGACGTCGCGTCGTTTAAGACAACCATTCGTCTATTTTTTGGATTATCTTTATTAGCTTTGGACCTCTGTTTCATTTTATGAACTGCTGCATTTATTCCATTTCCTTTCTCAGTTGTTGTTGTTGTTGTGTGTGTGTGTGTGTGTGTCTGCGTGTGTGTGTGTGTGTGTGTGTGTGTGTGTGTGTGTGTGTGTGTGTGTGTGTGTGTGTGTGTGTGTGTGTGTGTGTGTGTGTGTGCATGCCTGTGAGTTCATGTGCATGTGCGTTGTCACTTAACCGATCAGCGTGAACCAACCTTGCCATGAAAAAAGATGCTTCTAACAGAGTCCAACTCCCACAGCATTTGCTTGAACCACAACTCATAAGCTAAACAATACAAAATGGAACAAACAAAATTAAATGGAACAAACAAAATTAAATGGAACAAACAAAATTAATTACACAAAAATGTGAACAATATAACAAACAATGTTCAAGAATAATCTATTTTTTTTCACTTCTTAAGGGTCTGTCAAACTTCGAAAAGGCAAATTTCATTCAATTTCATCATCATACCCTGTCCTTCACCTCCATAATCCTTAGTTACATGATGGAAGCTTTAAATGCCGGTTTGAAGAATGACAGTGTTGCCACCATTCTTCGGGTTCTGAGAGAGAGTAATAAAAGCGAAGCACAACAGAGCTGGTCTCAATACGTTGACTCTGAAATGGCAGGCCTTTGCAACAGCGCTGAGTCACGGGATCAAGGTGTCCAACCCCGTGATCGACCAGCCAACCGTAATAATTCTACACAAAAGAGCTGTGCCTCTTTGGTTGAACAACAACAACAGGCATTTAAAGGCCATTTTCCCTGCTCGAGCTGTGGTTAGCCTTGCAGGCCCCATGACAATCCTCTCCATTTTGCCCTATTTTCTACATCTCCCCTTGTAAACCCCCTTGCCCGCATTTCTTCTTCCACCACGTTTAGCCAAGTATTTCTCGGTCTTCCCGGTCTTCTACTTCCTTCTATATTCATTTCCATCACCCTTCTCAACAAATTACTTTCATCCTTCCTCAACACATGACCAAACCATCTCAACCTGTTTCTCTTCACAGCATCCATCACAGGCTCTATTCCTATCATCTTTCACAATTCATTATTTGTCTTCCTCTCTCTCAACGATACTCCGCACATCCACCGAACCATTCACATTTCCACCCTTTCCAGCCTTTGTTGCTGCTCTACGTTCATTACCTATGTCTTGCTCCCATAAATCATAACACTTCTCACACATGCAGCATACACCTTTCCCTTCAGCTTCAATGACACTCCCATCCTCGTCAGCACGCCACTCAGTTCCCGAAACGTCTTCCATGCACATCTCACTCCAGCAACCGTTACCGAGTCTGATCCACCTTCTTCATTCAGCATGTCTTCTCCACCTTCTCCATCATGATCCGCCTTCTCCATCATGCTAGGTAGCAAAATGTTTTCACACCTTCCAGCTTAACTCCGTCTCCAAGATCCAACTCAACATTTCCTCCATCTGCAGCTCCCTCTGTGCACACCTTACACTTGAATGTAGCTGCCACACTGGTTAATGACCCTCTCAGACCACTACATTTTTGTTGAACCCACTCAGTGCACATTGTACATTGAATGGAGTTCACTCCGCCACCCTTGCAGCACAAGTTCACTTTGCACATTGTACATTGAATGGAGTTCACTCCGACACCCTTGCAGCACACGCCCACTTCCAAGTTCTTTCCACCTCACCACATGCTTTACCATTTGCCATCACCTTCGTCTTTCCGATATTCACCTTCAGGCCTTTTGCCTCCATACATCCCTTCCACTTGTTCATCTTCTTCAGTTTATCCACACTGTCCACAATCAACACCAGATCATCTGCATACAACAACTCCCACGGTAAACCGTCCGTTATGTTCTGAGCCAGCACCTCCATCACAGCTACAACCAGTAGTGGCCTTAGTACCGACCCCTGATGCACTCCCGCCCTCACCGCAAACTCACCACTGTTCCCGTCCTTCTTCCTTACAGCTGTGCACACTCTCTCTCGTACATTGCCATCACTTCTCTGATCAACCATTCCTCCACTCCTAACTTCCTCAATGCCCATGTCACTACTTTATGTGGAACCCTATCGAATGCTGTCTTCAGATCAACAAACCCAAGAAACAACTTCTTCCTCTTCTCCTTGTATTTCTCCTGCAACTGCCTTACAATAAAAAGCACGTCTGTCAATCCTCTTCCTGGCATAAATCCAAACTGTATTTGTCGGTCTTCACATTCTTCCTTATCTTCTTCTCCAACACCCTTTCCAATACCTTCATTCCATTCTAATAACTTTATCACTCTATACGAGCCACAGTCCAGAGGGTCACCTTTCCCCTTGTATGGAGGGACGAGGGTACTCAGTTCACAATCCACTGGAATGCGGCCTTGTTTCACCACCAGATTACAGATCTCTGCCATTCTCTTCACACCCCAACTTCCTGCTGCCTTCAACATATCTCCCACAACTCCCGTTGGTCCTCCCGCTTTTCTACTCTTCATTGCTTTTCCCTTAATCTCAATTCAATCCATTTAAATTCAGGCTGTAACACAACAAAATGTGAAAACGTCAAGGGGTGTGAATACTTTCTGAAGGCACTGTGTATAGATGTGCTCCATGATGCAAGACCCAGCCTGCAAAGCATTAATATAACAGTTTGTAGCTGCATACTTCCCCAAACTATCGAGAAGGTAGCAGCAAACCTCCGACCACCAATGAACTGTCCTTGACTGAATATTTGGCATTTATTTCCTCTACCACCAAAAGTGGACAGTGGCTATGTTTTCATCCCTGTATGTTTGTCTGTCTGTTCGTCTGTGATCAGGGTATCTCAAAAAGTTGGCGACAGACCCGGACAAAATTGGTTGGACAAGTTGGGCAAGTTGTGCGTGTGACAAGGACGAATTCAATACATTTTGGTGCATATTTGGCTCCGGATCCTATAATTCTAAGTAATTATTCACCATTGAAAATAGAATCTTCACCAATGGAAACTTCACCTTCACTTCACCATTGAGATTCTTCACCAAAAATGATATATAGCACGATATCTCAAAAAGTTGTGGACGGATGATTTTGATTAAATGCGATTCTGTATTGTGATTTTCTGGTTATGACTGTGATTGTTATTATAATAATTATTATGAATCATTTTGCGGTGAACTAGATTCAGATGAGTCAATGGCGTGAGCTGCATTATACCAAGGGAAGTTGACAAACGAGAAGTAAAACACAAGGCTGGTGGATGCCACTTGACTGGTTCTGACAATTGATATACATTTGTGTGATTCACATCGGCCCACAGGCTGCAGGCCTGGACAGACATAGAGGATAATGATAAAACAACTATTGATGGTGACTCACCTTGGTGAGTGATGATAAATAAATGTTCATCATGAACAGGGTTATCATGCTTTGAACTCTCCATCACTTGGGCGTGCAGTATTTTATTGAGCTGTGCAAGAAAAGGTTCAAAAACAACACGGAATTATTTTCAATCATTTACCTCTTGTGTCACAAAAGGAACGTTGATCCGGGAGGGACGCATTTAGCTCGTAAGGCCTGCGCTACTTCAACACCACATTAATTCACATTAATTCAATCAAACAGTTTATCAACTTAAATTCACTAGGGGTGGGAATGGCAGTGTGTGGGCATTATAGAGGGTTTTAGGCCCCTAAAAAAAATAAAATAAATTCATTTCTTTAAAATGCCAAAAGGATTAAAACAGCAATGGGCAACACCAGGTATCCCTGCTGGTACACACACACACACACACACACACACACACACACACACACACACACACACACACACACACACACACACACACACACACACACACACACACACACACACACACACACACACACACACACACACACACACACACACACACACACGTATATATATGTATATATTTGATATCTGTAATCTGGTTCTCCAACCTAATGAGCGAACATCATGACGTCATCGCCATGCCTGTCCGCATTGCCTGCAACGCTCCAGAGGAACCATCTAGTGCGTCATTATGGATTATAAATTCAGATACTGTCACAAGTGCATGCAAAACACACAGTTACCGACCTGGTTTCGCCCTTGTTGGGGCTTCATCAGGGCAACGCAGTGAGCCTTCCATACACTTGTAACTCTGTGAACCTTTCGGTTTTTATATCAGTCACTATGCGACCTTCATATCATCAGTGGGGAACCGCCAGCAAGGTGTCCCATACAGCTGCTGCTGCACCTTGCTGGGAGCGATAAGCACCGCCTGCCACATGGTAACGTTATCTCTGGTATCCACTCAACATATGGAGTCGACCTGGATGCGGTTGGGAGGTTCACAGATTCCACAGAGTTACAGAGTTCACAGAAAGGTTCACAGAGTTACAAGTGTATGGAAGGCTCACTGCGTTGCCCTGATGAAGCCCCAACAAGGGCGAAACCAGGTCGGTAACTGTGTGTTTTGCATGCACTTGTGACAGTATCTGAATTTATAATCCATAATGACGCACTAGATGGTTCCTCTGGAGCGTTGCAGGCAATGCGGACAGGCATGGCGATGACGTCATGATGTTCGCTCATTAGGTTGGAGAACCAGATTACAGATACCAATTATGAAGTAACTCCCAACCGCATCCAGGTCGACTCCATATGATGAGTGGATACCAGAGATAACGTTACCGTGTGGCAGGCGGTGCTGATCGCTCCCAGCAAGGTGCAGCAGCAGCTGTATGGGACACCTTGCTGGCGGTTCCCCACTGATGATATGAAGGTCGCATAGTGACCGATATGTGTATATATATATATATATATATACATATATATATATATATATATATATATATATATATATATATATATACAGTATATATGCTAGCTTGGTGAGGTGAGCGTGCGCTCGCCTCACCAAACGTCGATACTGAGGAACGGGCTTATTTTAGCTGAGGATAATGACTGCACCTGAGTTGCTGTGTTGTCATGATTTACACCAATCATAATACAAACAATTATTTTGCACAAATGTATTTGTTGTGTTTGTGATATTACATTTTTATAAGCAATTTAGGTTGAAGATTTACGTTGAATGTTTTTTTTCAGAAAGAACCCCTCAGCACATACCTAGGGGAGGGGTACGTGCAGACTGGAAGTTTGGGACGATTACACCTCACCACCAAGTAATTCAAAACACCTCACAGCCATAAAACACGTAATAAAAACAACTCACCACCACAAAATTAAAAACACCTCACAGCCATAAAACACGTAATAAAACCGTTTGCCCTTGACCGTTTGCCCTTCACGTGACTCGTGGTGGTCCCTCTCGGCTCTCCCCCCGTTGGTATTTTTGTGCACATAAGATTGTTCACGGTTCTGTTTAAATATTATTTAAATATGTATAACCTTTCCCCTTCAGTGTTTTACTCAGTGGTATTTTACAACACGCTGTTTTTCTTCCTATTTAAAAGGCTTTTCTCAATTTCCTCTCCAACTGAGGAACGGGCTTATTTTAGCTGAGGATAATGACTGCACCTGAGTTGGACTCTGTCCCCCAAATATTCCTACAGGTCGCACAAGATCTGCCAGCAACCCTCTGATGGTTAAACTGCCGAAATCTCGGCTCTCTGCTCACCTTCACTCTTTCATTCCTCTTTTCTCCCGCCTCTGGAACAAACTCCCTCACTCCCTTCAATCCCACTCCTCCCTCCAGGTCTTTAAAACAGCTGTTCACCACCATCTCTTATCTTCCCCCATCCAAAACCTTGATCTTTTCTACCCCCGCTAATTCACCCCAGATCCACCTTGTTTGAAATTCCAACTTCTTTCCTGGAAGTCCTGGCAGTGTCCATATGTTTTATACCTCTCCCACCGCCCCCTTCCCACGCCCCCCCCCCCCAAAGCCCTCGCCCTCTCTCAGATCTCTCGATGTCTCCATGTCTCTCGGTCCCTGCTCTCAAATGTTGTGTTTGTGTCCTTCCCCCTCTCTCCCCATCTTGTCTACCGCTCCCTATGTTATATGTTTTATGTGTCGGTTTGTCTTTCTGTGTGATTAATGTTCGCTCTTTCACGAGCCTCGATCTTGTATACAAAAAAAAAAAAAAAAAAAAAAAAACTCATTCCACCTCAAAAAAAAGGAATTCAATATCTTATACGTCTCCCTCACTACATGGTCTAAATTCACATTCATTCCATCCCTCCTCCATCATTCTGAACCGGATTGCTAACTTGAAAATCACAACAAACCCAATTTGTTTTCAATGTTCGTCTTTCATTAATCATCCACTTTCTAAACTCCCCTCTTGCCCCTCCCATCCAAATCCCTCCCCTTGCACCTACACTCCTAAACTCCCCCCTTGCCCCGCCACTCTTAAACTCCCCCCCTACCCCTCCACTCCTGAACTCCCCCCTTGCCCTTCCACTCCTGAACTCCCCCCTTGCCCTTCCCCTCCTAAACTCCCCCCTCACTCCTCCCCTTCAAAACTCCCCCCCAACCCCTCCCATTCAAATCTCCCCCCATACCATTCCTCAAACAACCCCTCTCTGTGCCTCATCCCTTCACCTTCAAACCTTTCATCCTCCTCATCCTTCCCTTTCTTGGAACTCTTCTGCAATCGCTGACACACTAACAACTGCTCTCCCTACCTCCCCCTCTCATCCTTCATCTTACCCTACTCCTCCCCTCCCCTGTCCTGTACCCGATGCTCCCCCTCTCTCTTCATTAACGGTATGGACCTCAAACATCCGGGGCCTTCGCTCAAACCTGACTGATCTCTCCATACAGGTTGCTTCTGACAATCCAGACTTGATCTGCTTAACAGAGACTTTCCTCCTTCAAGATGTCTCTGATTCCTTAATATCTCTTCCTGGTTACTCCCTCCTCCGGTATGATAGACCTGAGCCTCGGCCTGGTGGTGGGGTGGCTATCATTATCAAAAACTCTCTTCCTCACTCTCCTTGCACTGCCCTCTCTCCTCCTCACCCCCAGGAGTACCTCTGGCTACGGCTTCCTCTCCGCTCCACCTTTTGTTCATATGTGTTCTGTACCGTCCCCCAAACAGTGATGACTCCATCTACATTTCACTGTCTGACAACATGGACCAACTTCTATCCACTCATCCCAACTCTCTCTTCCTCATATGTGGTGACTTCAATTGTCATCATGCCACCTGGTTGGGTGTGGGTTCCTCTCTCACCAGTCATGGCACCTCAGCAAAGGACTTCTGTGACTCATTGGGATTGACACAATCTGTCAATTTCCCGACCCGGATCTCAGCCAATGGAGTATCTTCTCTTCTAGACTTGGTTATGACTAACTTCCCTGCTAATGTCTGCTGCTCTTCTTCTGCTCCAATCGGTTCTTCTGATCATGTGCTTGTCAAAGTGGACATCTCTCTGGCCATTCTCAGAGAGCCTCCTCAGTGTCGACGAGTCTGGCATTTCACTCAGGCCGACTGGGACGGTCTTCAAGCAGCCATCAATCGTCTGGATTGGTCTCCCATCTCCACTGCTCTGACATCAATTCTTCCTGGGAATTCTTCCAAAGCAAACTGATCTCTCTCATGCACAGATTTATCCCATCTCGCCTTCAGTTGTCTTACCCTTCCTCCCGTCCATGGTACACTGAATCTTGTGGTGAGGCAGTTGCCCTGAAACAACTTGCCTTTGCCTCTTGGAAGGCTAATCCAACTGAAGTAAATCTCAGTTCCTTCCACCAAGCTCGGAACAAGTGTGTGTCTACCCTCAGGAGTGCCAGGAAGCACTATCTCTCCTCACTCAAGAATGAACTCTCAAACCTGTCTCCTTCCTCCAAATCCTGGTGGCGTCTGGTCAAATCCGTTTCTGGTGTTTGTTCCCCCTCCATCCCCTCCCTTACCTCAAATGGCCACACAGTTGACATCGCACGTGACAAAGCCGAATGCCTCAACTCTGTGTTTGCCTCAAAATCCTTAGTCCCAAACCCATCTCTCTCTGTTCCCACCTTTCCCAGTCGAACCAAACTGCTCCTGGACTCTGTGACCTTCTCTCCTGACAAGGTGGAGGAGTTTTTGTCAAACCTCGACTCTGATTCTGCAACTGGACCAGATGGCATCAGCCCACGGGTCCTAAAATCCTGCTCTGCCGCTCTATCTCACCCTCTCTCTGTTCTTTTCACCCTATCTTTTGCTCAAGGTCATCTGCCAGCATCCTGGAAATCAGCAAACATTACCGCTTTACACAAAAAAGGTGCAAAAACAGATCCTTGCAACTACAGACCAATCAGCCTGCTCCCAATTATCAGCAAAGTCATGGAATCCATCATTGCTTCGGATATGAAATCTTTCCTCTTCTCCAATGGCTCCACCATGTGATTTAAAAACACGTCACCACCACATCATTTAAAAACACCTCACCACCACATAATTCAAAATACCTCACCACCACATGATTCAAAACCACCACAACGTTATTAAAAACACTTCACAACCACGGAAACAAAAGTTTGAGGGAGTCGTTAAGTGACAACACAGACACTGCCCAGATGTGTAGATATATAGATAGATGACTCTACCCGATCATCAATTTGGTTTCAGACCAGGTCACTCTACTCTGGACATGCTGCTTCTGCTGTCTCAACAATGGATGGAGGTCCTCAATGCCAAACAGGAAATCAGAGCTGTCTCCCTTGACATATCACGTGCCTTCGATACGGTCTGGCACCCAGCTCTGCTCACCAAACTCTCCTCCTATGGTATCCATGGAAATCTCCATGCATGGCTTGCGGACTTCCTCTCTGGTCGTAGTCAACGTGTGGCCCTGAATGGATTTCTCTCATCTCCCCTTCCCGTTCAGGCTGGAGTTCCCCAAGGCAGTGTGCTGGGCCCTGTGCTTTTTCTGGTCTTTATCAATGATCTCTCCGACTCTGGAAAATCCTCTGTATCTCTTTGCTGATGACTCCACTCTCTGCCGCTCCATTCCTCTTCCCTCAGATCGGCAGTCTGCAGCCTCCTCACTCTCTGAAGACCTGGACAAAATCACAGACTGGTCAAACATGTGGAACATGTCTTTCAATCCTGACAAATCTCACACTCTTACTATGTCTCTCCGAAAAGATCGTCTGGACAACCCTCCCATCTACTTTCTCAACAATCCTCTCCAAGAAGTTCTGTCGCTCAAGCTTTTGGGTCTCACCATCTGCCATGATCTTTCTTCGGAAAACCACATTTCCAAGCTGGCCTCCAAAGCCAGTCGCCGACTGGGCATCCTCCATCGTGCGAAGTCCTTCCTAGGCACACCTGAGCTCCTCACCACATACAAGGCTTTCATCCGCAGCTCAATGGAATACTGTTCTCCCCTATGGGCTGGTGCTCCTGCCTCACACCTGGCTCGGCTTCACGCTGTTGAATCCAAAGCTTTCAGAATCATTGGAATCTCCCGCGATGAAGCTATCTCTGAGGGCCTTTCACTCACTCACCGCAGGCAGGTAGGTGGTCTTTCTGTCTTCTACCGACTCCTCTCCGGCCTTGCTCCCCCAGCTCTCTCTGTGCTCTGTGCCCCAAATATTCCTACAGGTCACACAGGATCTGCCAGCCACCCTCTGATGGTTAAACTGCCGAAATCTCGGCTCTCTGCTCACCTTCACTCTTTCATTCCTCTTTTCTCCCGCCTCTGGAACAAACTCCCACACTCACTTCAATCACACTCCTCCCTCCAGGTCTTCAAAACAGCTGTTCACCACCATCTCTTATCTTCCCCCATCCAAAACCTTGATCTTTTCTACCCCCACTAATTCACCCCAGATCCACCTTGTTTGAAATTCCAACTTCTTTCCTGGAAGTCTTGGCAGTGTCCATATGTTTTATACCTCTCCCACCCCACCCCCCCCCCTTCCCATGCCTCGCCCCCAAAGCCCTCTCCCTCCCACAGTTCTCTCGATGTCTCCATGTCTCTCGGTCCCTGCTCTCAAATGTTGTGTTTGTGTCCTTCCCCCTCTCTCCCCATCTTGTCTACCGCTCCCAATGTTATTTGTTTTGTGTGTCTGTTTGTCTTTCTGTGTGATTAATGTTCGCTCTTTCACGAGCCTCGATCTTGTATACAAAAAAAAAAAAAAAAAAAAAAACCACCTCACCACCACGTCATTTAAAAACACCTCACCACCAAGTCATTCAAGACACCTCACCACCACGTAATTCAAAACACCTCATCACCAACTAATTCAAAACACCTCACCACCACATAATTAAAAACATCTCACCAACACGTAATTATAAATACCTCACCACCACGTAATTCAAAACACTTCACCACCATGTAATTCAAAACACCTCACCACCATGTGATTTAAAAACACCTCATCACCACATAATTAAAAACACCTCACCACCACATAATTAAAAACACCTCACCACCACGTAATTATAAATACCTCACCACCATGTAATTCAAAACACCTCACCACCATGTGATTTAAAAACACCTCCACCATGTGATTTAAAAACACGTCACCACCACATCATTTAAAAACACCTCACCACCACATAATTCAAAATACCTCACCGCCACATGATTCAAAACCACCACAACGTTATTAAAAACACTTCACAACCACGGAAACAAAAGTTTGAGGGAGTCGTTAAGTGACAACACAGACACTGCCCAGATGTGTAGATATATAGATAGATGACTCTACCCGAGTTGCCGTTTTGTCATGGTTGAAACCAATCATAATTCAAACAATTATTTTGCACAAATGTATTTGTAATATACGTGATATTACATTTTATAAACAATTGAAGTTGAAAACTTCAGTTGAAAAAAAAAAACTTTGCCCGAAAAAAATCCCCCAAAAAAACAAAAAAATTGGAAATTTTTTCAAAACAATACCCTTAGGACATACCGACGGGAGAGATATGTGCATACCAGAAGTTTGGTACGATTTCACAAAAGTTTGAGAAAATAGTTAAGTGACAAGACAAGACAAGACAAGATAGACACTGCACAGATATATATATATTGTTACGGACACGACTTTGATGTTATGGTGGGCCGAGCGGAATGGCCGCCGTGTTCGCACAAGTTACCCGATTACACTCGAACGTTGGCCGAATCGCGCTACGCTAGATCAATGAAGGAAAGGACACAACGGCTGGGTTAAATGGCACGACACCAGGGGTACAGTTCTCAAGACCTCCGGAGGAGGTTATAATATGGGTTTGCAGAATGTTTAGATTACACGGACAAGAGGTACAGCACAGAAAGGTGGGCACTTAGACACGGTCTTATCTTATTCCCGACAGACCACAGACAAACGGGACAAGACTGACTCACACAGGGATTGATGGCAAGGAGGGGCAGGTAGTCGATGGCTCAAGGTGCACCTTGGCTCAGGGGCAGAATCGACCCGGTCCGGTCCAAAGAGGCGGGAGGTATCCAGCGCTTGGAGGTGGCGACTTCTCTCTCCAAGCTGGGGGCGCATCTGACGTCACCTCCGGTAAGTGGCTGCGTATATCCAGCGGGGAGTGACACGCCCTCGGCTCGTTAGCTCCGCCCCAGATGGAATCGGTCCGCCGCTTCTTATTGGGTGCGGGGGGGTTACCGGGCTCCGCCCTTGACGAGGAGCTGACAGTCAGCCCCTGTGTGGTAACCCCGTCGGAGCACATGGTCAATGGCGGCTAACCAAGCCGGAGTGAGGACGCGCACTCCCCGCGCCGCTGTTGTTGTTGTTGGTGTTGCTGTTTCATGAGATGATGGGAGGATGCGGAGATGAGATTGTGGGGAGGTATTGGGAGGTCCTAAACTTACTACTGGTGCCATACAATCACATTCTGGTGCAACGAAGAGTCAGAATTAATGGAAACGAGTCCTTAACTGACATAGACTAAGAATAACTCGCAAGATGTCCTATAGTTGTCTACGTGAGATGCGGTGAACCTGGGCACGACATTTAATGGGGGAAAAAGGGGAAGGTCGGTTCTACAGAGTGTTGTTTACAGACAATGGGACTAGGGAATGGGGGATTGGGGATAGTTGGGGAGTATTGGGGAAATAGGGGAATATTTACAAGCGGATATGGATGGAGGCCAAATCCCATATCCGCAACAATATATATATATATATATATATATATATATATATATATATATATATATATATATATATATATATATATATATATATATATATTGTTGCGGATATGAGGACAGTATTTTTTTTTGATTGTGTGCTTTATTATTATTATTATTGTTATTCTGCGCCTCCTGCCTCCGGAGCTGTGTAAAGGTCAAAGGGCATCCCATAATTAGTCCATAAGCATACACGTCAGCCAATAATAGAATACCCCTGTTCGATAGTTATATCTTATTCTGTGTTTTAGGGTAAGGCTGTGTCTCCCATTAATTGAAATACTCCATTGCACCAGTGAAAGAGATAGATTCCCTTCATTCCCATTCCCAAAACCTCCATTCCCGCTTTTCGTCGATTAGAAACTACCTCCGCTCCAATTACCGCCATTGACCACGAGGCAGGGTCGGAGAAGAAAGGCGTGTCTCCACCTCGTCATAGAGGGGAGGAGTGAGCCAGCCCCACTCGACCAACCATGAGCCAGGGGTTTGGCTAGAGAGGGCGGAGGAAGAGCGATCGAGGAGGTTCGCGAAGGTTGAGGGGCGGGGCCTATATAACCCAAGGCAGGGCGTGTCCAAAAAGGAGATGAGCTTTGACCGGCAGACGAAAGGGAGCCCAAGCCGTTGAGACGAGAGGAGGTCCAAGGCAGATGAGCTGAGAAGAGAGAGGGTCCAAGAAAGAGCTGAGTTGTGAGGTCCAACAAGCAGAGATCATTCAAGGAAGCACCAAGCCTGCTATTCGTCACCTGGCTCGCGAGCGGCAGCGTCTACAGCAGCAGCAGCAACAACGCTCGCCAACCGCTTAGGGACCTGGACGGCAGTTCGGAGCAGGGCCGCGAAGGCACGGCGGCTGCCCAACGTGCGGATCGTGCTGCCGGACCCAGTGGACTTTCCTCTCCTTCCAGCCAATTCCTGTCATCATTCCCCGTGTGAGTCGTCTTCGTTTGTTCTGTCCTGGGTAGGTAATTAAGTCTGTATAAGCTAAAGATTGCACTGTGTCACCTGCGTCTTATGTGTTGTAAATAAACGTGACTGCTTGCTTCCTACGTACATGTGTAAATAATAAATCCAATTACTCTTCTGTCCGTCTTCTCGTCTTATTCCTTTTCCTCTTTGCATTCGGACGTTTTAGAGTTTTCCAGATTGGGCAGCTGCGGTGCGATACGGCCAAAGTTTGGGGTGAATCGGGTGAGTTGGGGAAGAATCGGGGGAACTGTTAGGTCGCGGTCATACCAACCGCTCGGTCAACAAATAACATCTTAACCGCGACAGTAACAATATATATATATATATATATATATATATATATATATATATATATATATATATATATATATATATATATATATATATATATATATATATATATATATATATATATATACATACAGGCAGTCCCCCGGGTTACGAACGAGTTCCGTTTTTAAGTCTGTCTGTAAGTCGAATTTGTATGTAAGTTGGAACAGTTACGTACGGTTCACATCTAGTGTCAATTAGTCAAATGTTGGTCTTAGTATATAGTATATATTTTACCTAAAACATCTATAGGTATAAAAAACATGAAAGAAACATTTCTTAAACTGTTTAGATAGAAAAGAAAAGATAATGATTAAAGGTTAACACTTACTCTCGTTCCAATTGATGTCTTGCAAACCTTGAAACGATCATACCTTGATATATCTCTCCGAGAGGATGGACCTGGTGGTGAAGAGGATGGACCTGGTGCTGGTCAATTTTCTTAAAGTAAACATCAAGGGTGGCTTGAATAGAGCTTTTCTCATATTTCTCTTGTCTACCGCTCCCCTTATTATATACTACTAGGGCATGCCCGTACGTGGGTGCCCGTTCCTTGCCAAAAAAAAACAAAAACGCTACCCGTACGCTCTACCCCGCCCGTACGCCCGTACGCCCGTAAACAAAAAAAACAACGCTCTTCGCTTCCGCCCTTCGCTCTGACTGAATTGGGAGAAATAATGCGCATAAGAAATCGAGAAATTATTATTTTCTCCGGAAGAAATCGAATTACGAACCGTAATGGCGCACGCGCTCGGCTCGGCTCGCTCTCACATCGGCCACTCCTACGCAACAACGCGTTCTGTGATTGGCTGCCGGAAGTGCAGTCTTCACTGTCCGGAAGGTCGCATATCGCAGTTACGATGAATCGCAAATTAGTTTTAATTAGTTTTAAAACATAGTTGAACGCCAACATAGTTTGCCAACGTGAAATAAATGAATACGCTCTCAAATGTGCCGTCCGAGGCAGAGTCTGTTCGCCACGTTCGGCACACGTGATAGCTCGCTGCTCTCTGATTGGTTGAATCGTTTTTTGGACATAGCTCGGTAACTACTTCTCCGATTAATATGAAACCTTGAAAAGGCACATCCTCGGGTCCCCAGCAATATACCTGGCAAGTTTAAAGTATATCGGACCAGTAGTTGTCGAGAAACAGCGGTCACAGACAAACAGACATACATACATACATACATACATACATACATACATACATACATACATACACACAGAGATTACTGGAATTATAGATATATACTATGTGTGTCTGTTTGATTTTTTTTTCTGTGATAAATGTTAGCTCTTTCATGAGCCTCGATTCTGTATACAACCGAAAAAAAAATCAAAAATTAAAAACTCTATTTTTTAAATAATAGGCTTTACGGAGGTCGGTACATAAGTACGGGCGTACGTAAGTCGGGCGTTCGTAACCCGGGGACTGCCTGTATACATATATATATATATATATACATATATATATATACATATATATATATATACATACATATATATACATAGGTGTGAGGTGTGAGGTCTTTCCCTCGCGGTCCCCATGTACTGTCTTTGTCTTTCCCTCGCGGTCCCCATGTACTGTCTTTGTCTTTCCCTCGCGGTCCCTATGTGCTGTCTTTGTCTTTCCCTCGCGGTCCCCATGTGCTGTTTTTGTCTTTCCCTCGCGGTCCCCATGTACTGTCTTTCCCTCACGGTCCCCATGTACTGTCTTTGTCTTTCCCTCGCGGTCCCCATGTACTGTCTTTGTCTTTCCCTCGCGGTCCCTATGTGCTGTCTTTGTCTTTCCCTCGCGGTCCCCATGTGCTGTTTTTGTCTTTCCCTCGCGGTCCCCATGTACTGTCTTTCCCTCGCGGTCCCCATGTACTGTCTTTGTCTTTCCCTCGTGGTCCCCATGTGCTGTTTTTGTCTTTCCCTCGCGGTCCCCATGTACTGTCTTTGTCTTTCCCTCGCGGTCCCTATGTGCTGTCTTTGTCTTTCCCTCGCGGTCCCCATGTACTGTCTTTGTCTTTCCCTCGCGGTCCCCATGTACTGTCTTTGTCTTTCCCTCGCGGTCCCTATGTGCTGTCTTTGTCTTTCCCTCGCGGTCCCCATGTGCTGTTTTTGTCTTTCCCTCGCGGTCCCCATGTACTGTCTTTCCCTCGCGGTCCCCATGTACTGTCTTTGTCTTTCCCTCGCGGTCCCCATGTACTGTCTTTGTCTTTCCCTCGCGGTCCCTATGTGCTGTCTTTGTCTTTCCCTCGCGGTCCCCATGTGCTGTTTTTGTCTTTCCCTCGCGGTCCCTATGTGCTGTCTTTGTCTTTCCCTCGCGGTCCCCATATGCTTTTTTTGTCTTTCCCTCGTGGTCCCCATGTACTGTCTTTGTCTTTCCCTCGCGGTCCCCATGTGCTGTTTTTGTCTTTCCCTCGCGGTCCCTATGTGCTGTCTTTGTCTTTCCCTCGCGGTCCCCATGTACTGTCTTTCCCTCGCGGTCCCCATGTACTGTCTTTCCCTCGTGGTCCCCATGTACTGTCTTTGTCTTTCCCTCGTGGTCCCCATGTACTGTCTTTGTCTTTCCCTCGCGGTCCCCATGTACTGTCTTTCCCTCGCGGTCCCCATGTACTGTCTTTGTCTTTCCCTCGCGGTCCCCATGTGCTGTTTTTGTCTTTCCCTCGCGGTCCCTATGTGCTGTCTTTGTCTTTCCCTCGCGGTCCCCATGTACTGTCTTTCCCTCGCGGTCCCCATGTACTGTCTTTCCCTCGCGGTCCCCATGTGCTGTTTTTGTCTTTCCCTCGCGGTCCCCATGTACTGTCTTTGTCTTTCCCTCGCGGTCCCCATGTACTGTCTTTCCCTCGCGGTCCCCATGTGCTGTTTTTGTCTTTCCCTCGCGGTCCCCATGTACTGTCTTGGTCTTTCCCTCGCGGTCCCTATGTGCTGTCTTTGTCTTTCCCTCGCGGTCCCCATGTGCTGTTTTTGTCTTTCCCTCGCGGTCCCCATGTACTGACTTTCCCTCGCGGTCCCCATGTGCTGTTTTTGTCTTTCCCTCGCGGTCCCCATGTACTGTCTTTCCCTCGCGGTCCCCATGTACTGTCTTTGTCTTTCCCTCGCGGTTGTCAGCTCTTCCACGAGCCTCGATTCAGTATAGAAAAAAAAAAAAAAAAAAAAAATACATATATATATATTTATTTATTTTTTTTTTTTAGAAACAGGAATCAAATTCCTGCAAGGGGCTAAGTGTGAAAAAATTCTGACAATGCGGGGCTCGAACCACGGACCTCCGTTGATAACGCGTCAACAGCCCACTTCGCTATTGAGCCAGCCACAATCTCCTCAGAACTTTTCCACACTTAACACTGCGAGCTTTATCATAGCCGATGTCTTACATGCCTGCTAAGCAGACCCCGAATGTTAGCGTAAGTATATGCATGCGTATGTATGTGTGAATAAGTAGAAATGCATTGAGGATTATATATATATATATATATATATATATATATATATATATATATGTATGTATATATATATATATATATATATGTATATATATATATATATATGTATATATATATATATATATATATATATATATATATATATATATATATATATATATATATATATATATATATATATATATATATATATATATATATATATATATATATATATATATATATATATATATATATATATAACACAGTTTGTGTGTGTGTGTGTGTGTGTGTGTGTAATGTTACCGATAGACTCCTAAACGGAGAGGCTCACGTACTTGATATTTGGCACAGACATGGCCATTGAGCCTGAGAAGAACATGGCCGACCTAAAAAAAATTATTTCATAATATTTTTTTACCATATTTTTACCTCAGCGCATTTCAGCGAGGAATATTATGCACGGAATCTGACCGGTGGCAGAGCAGCGCGCTGATTCGCTCAGAGCGATCACGTGATGTTCCTTGCCGCCATTAACTCAGTTACGCGTTCGCACGTATTTCAGAGCGAAAAGCGATTGCGTTTTTTCACATTTCAGCGAGGACCATTGCCATTCACACCACATGGGTTTTTTTTCCTTTCATCTTTAGATCCATATTTTTTTTCAGCGATGAATATTATACACGGAATCTGAATCGGTGGCAGAGCAGCGTGCTGATTCGCTCATTCGCGCTCATTGATGACGATCACGATCACGTGATGACGTGATCACGAATGATGTTCGTGACGCAATCACGTGATGTTCCTTGCCGCCATAAACTCACAGCAAGTAGCATAGATTTTAGCATGATTAGCATTTAGCATGATTTAGCAAAGATAGTAGCATGTTTCACATAGATTTTTTTTCAGCGAGGAATATTATACACGGATTCTGACCGGTAGCAGAGCAGTGTGCTGATTCACTCAGAGCGATCATGTGATGTTCCATCCCCGCCGCCAGTTGGCTTCACTTTTCACGGAGTATGAGCGTTCTATATATTTTCAATTCAGTGCGCCCGACTCGCTCACGTACTTGATTTGTGGCATAGACATGGCCATTGGGCCTTCACGGTGTAATTTGTGCGAGGCTTTTGTCCGAGTGAGTTTGAGTCGAGAGGGCGAATGTACGGGTTGGGAATGTACGGGTCTCCCTTCCCCCACCCGGCAACGCCGGTACTGGAGGGCGTCACAGGATCGGTGAGTCTCCAAAATCCGCTTCGTGCTGTTGCGAAGATTCAGGACGATGTCGCGATTGTTGTGCTGCTCTCCGACCATGAGAACTGCAACGTCATTGTTGACTGGCCCTCCCCTTCACTCCCCCTTCCCCCTCCCCCCTCCGTCCTCCCCCTCCCTTCCCCCTCCACCCTACCCCCTCCCCTTCTCCCCTCCCCCCTCCCCCCTCTTCTCCCTCACGCTTATACACGGAATGCCGGGTACTTCCTCCCCCTCTTCTCCCCTCCCCCCCCTCTCCTCCCCTCCCCCCCCTCTCCTCCCCTCCCCCCCCCCCCCCCCCGTTCCCCTCCTCTCCTCTTCCCCCTCCACTCCCCTCCCCCGCCCGGCAATGCCGGGTACTTCTGCTAGTATATATATATATTGTTGCGGTTTTGTAATAAAGGTTAATTTCCCCTCTTAGTTAGTTACACTACAACATGTAGCCTCGCTTAAGTTCAGTTATGTCTTAGTAAATGTAAGCGTAGTCCTTTCCTGTGTTAGTTTTGCGTTGAGTAGGCCAGTGAAAATTAGGTGTCCTTATGGCGCTTTGGTTTGGTATTGGTGCCGAAATACTACGCGGCAGGCCTGAACAAATCGACCAAGGCCGAAGGAAGGCGGAGGAGGAGCCATCGGTAAGCACGAGCCACCAAGCAGGGCTCGAGGGGAGTGACTTACTACTGCGGCAAAAGGCGGGGTTTGGAACATTCGAGTCGGACTGGGGCGGGGCCATATAACCCCGTGCCCCGTGCCCCCCACCTGAGTACGAAGCGCTCAGTTATGAGATCGGAGTTCAGATCAGAATACGTGGGATCGGAGACGAGTGCAGTAGGAGTTCGGAGTTGAGAACAAGCGTGAGATTGCGTTGTATTGAGTCATATCGTATGAACTGAATAACCCCGTTGTACACGAACTTGCCCTGCTCCCCACGCTCCGCGCAGTATTAATCACACGCTGTAAAGAGCGACCCGCGCCGGGCCACAGATGCGCGATTTTCCCTCCTGCCTGCCTTTGCCTGATACGCGCTGCGAGGATTTTCCCTCCTGCCTGCCTTCGCCGGGATACGTGCTGTGACCGCCAGAGGGCCACGCCGGGTGAGCTGTTCCTGGAGCGACCGAAGCAGGTGCGTTCTGCGCGCGAACATCCTTTCTCCATCTCCCTGTGTGTGTAAGTGGGCCCATTGCTGGGGATAAGTGTAAGATTGACTAAGTTCTGCCCTGTGTCCCTGTCCTTCTACCAATTCCTCATGAATAGTGTAAATAAATCTGTTCTTCCGTCTGATTCGACCGTTTTTGACTTTTCCATCATTGGTCTCGCATGGTACGAATTAGATCGCTCTAATCGGGTTCTATAGAAAGGTAACAGCATGAGTCACATGGTACGCAATCCGCTCGGGCGTACTCAATCACGCGTGGTTCGTGCGAGACTCGATCCCCACTTCCGCTGCAGCGTGGGTACTCAAGGTACGTGTGAAATTGTCCCAAAACCCTTTTCCACGTCTGCCCAGAAGTGGTGAATCGGTCTCGCGGTTTCGAAGACCCAGAGGGAAAAAGGGGCGTAATCTCCCCTTTGTAACGGGAACGGGCTTCGAAGATCTGCAACAATATATATATATATATATATATATATATATATATATATATATATATATATATATGTATATCATTAGGTTGGAGAACCAGATTACAGATACCAATTAGTAACTCCCAACCGCATCCAGGTCGACTCCATATGATGAGTGGATACCAGAGATAATATGTTACCGTGTGGCAGGCGGTGCTTATCGCTCCCAGTAAGGTGCAGCAGCAGCTGCATGGGACACCTTGCTAGCGGTTCCCCACTGATGATATGAGGGTCGCATAATGACTGATATAAAAACCGAAAGGTTTTCAGAGTTACAAGTGTATTGAAGGCTCAATGCATTGCCCTGATGAAGCCCAAGGGCGAAACCAGGTCGGTAACTGTGAGTTTTGCATGCACTTGTGACAGTATCTGAATTTATAATCCATAATGAAGCACTGCGAGATGGCTCCCCTGGAGCTTTGCAGGCAAGGCGGATATGCATGGCAATGACGTCATGACGTTCGCTCATTAGGTTGGAGAACCAGATTACAGATACCAATTAGTAACTCACAACCACATCCAGGTCGACTCCATATGATGAGTGGATACCAGAGATAATGTTACCGTGTGGCAGGCGGTGCTTATCGCTCCCAGTAAGGTGCAGCAGCAGCTGTATGGGACACCTTGCTGGCGGTTCCCCACTGATGATATGAAGGTCGCATAATGACTGATATATATACAGTCACGTGAAAACGTAAGTACACCCCATGTAAAATTTTGACTTTATCAACATATTTCAACATACAGCTATTTGATCTTCATTTCAACACTATTGATAGAGAAAGGTGATATAATATAACAAATATCATGAAACATTTACATTTTGTAGTCCATTGTATAATTTAAATACACATAAATGCAAATTTCGCATGTGGAAAAAGTAAGTACACCCTTGGCTCTAATAGATGGTAATGCCCCCTTTAGCAGAAACAACCTCAAGTAGGCGTTTCTTATAACTGTCTACCAGTCTCTGACATCGACTGGGAGAAATTTTTGCCCACTGCTCCATGCAGAATTATTTCAGCTGTGCGATGTTTGAGGGGTTTCTTGCATGCACAGCTCGTTTCAAATCCCCCCACAACATCTCGATGGGATTTAGATCGGGGCTTTGACTTGGCCATTCCAGAACCCTCCATTTCTTTCTTTTCAGCCATTCCTTGGTGGATTTACTGGTATGTTTAGGGTCATTGTCATGTTGCAAGGTCCACCTTCGGTTGAGCTTCAACTTTCTGACAGATGGCCTGACATTATCCTCAAGCACCCTCTGATACAATGAAGAATTCATAGTAGATTATATGATGGTGAGCTGCCCAGGCCCTGATGCAGCAAAGCTGCCCCAAACCATAATATTTAAACCACCATGCTTTACAGTTGGTATCAGGTTCTTGTGGTCAAATGCTGTCTTTGGTTTTCACCAAACATGTCTTCTGGTACTGTGGCCAAATAGCTCTACCTTTGACTCATCTGTCCAGAGCACATTGTTCCAGAAGTGCTGGCCTTTGCCGAGGTGTTCATTGGCAAACTTTAGTCTTGCCCTGATGTTCTTTCTGGACAGCAAAGGTTTCCTCCTGGCACACCTCCCATGTAGATCAAATTTGTGCAGCCTCTTTCTAATGATAGACTCGTGCACTTTGACATCAACAGTGGCAAGAGCTACCTGTAGGTCCCGTGATGACATTCTGGGGGTTCTTAGAGACTTCTTTCAGCATCTTGCGGTCTGCTCTCGGGCTGAACTTGCTGGGGCGGCCCGGCCTGAACAAGTTGGCAGTTGTTTGGAATCTTCTCCACTTGTAGATGATCTTCCGGACAGTCGAATGATTGATTTCAAATTGTTTGGAGATCTTTTTAAATCCATTCCCAGACTCGTAGGCATCTATAACCTTATTTTTGAAGGCCTCAGAGAGCTCCTTTGATCTCGGCATGGTGACGCCGCACCCTTCAACAACAAAGAGCAAACCAAACTAAATGTCTGAGGTATAAATAAGACCGGTTCCTCCAAGATCCTCTCTATCGATGTTCTTATCATTTGCACCTGAGCTGGTGCACCTGATTCTAATTTTAGGTGTTTGAAGTAGTGATAAATGTAGGGGTGTACTTACTCTTTCCACATGCTAATTTTGCATTTATGTTTATTTAAATTATACAATGGAATTATACAATTATACAATACAATTATAAAATTATACAACAAATACAATAAATTAATTATACAATTATACAATTATACAATCAAGGGTCGGTACTAAGTCCACGACTATTTGTAGCTGTGATGGAGGTGCTGGCTCAGAACGTAAAGGAGGGTTTACTGTGGGAGTTGTTGTATGCAGATGATCTGGTGTTGATTGCGGAAAGTATGGATGGACTGAAGGAAAATATGAACAAGTGGAAGGAATGTATGGAGACAAAAGGTCTGAAGGTGAATATCGGAAAGACGAAGGTAATGGCAAGTGGTAAAGCATGTGGTGAGGTGGAAAGAACTGGGAAGTGGCCCTGTGCTGTGTGCAGGAAGGGTGTCGGAGTGAACTCCATTCAATGTACAATGTGCGCTGAGTGGGTTCATCAGAAATGTAGCGGTCTGAGAGGGTCATTAACCAGTGTGGCAGCTACATTCAAATGTAAGGTGTGCACAGAGGGAGCGCTGCAGATGGAGGAAATGTTGAGTTGGGTCTTGGAGACGGCATGAAGCTGGAAGGTGTGAAAACATTTTGCTACCTCGGAGACATGCTGAATGGAGAAGATGGATCAGACTCGGCAACGGTTGCTAGAGTGAGATGTGCATGGAAGAAGTTTCGGGAACTGAGTGGCGTGCTGATGAGGAGGGGAGTGTCATTGAAGCTGAAGGGAAAGGTGTATGCTGCATGTGTGAGAAGTGTTATGATTTATGGGAGCGAGACATGGGTAATGAACGTAGAGCAGCAACGAAGGTTGGAAAGGGGGGAAATGCGAATGGTTCGATGGATGTGCGGAGTATCGTTGAGAGAGAGGAAGACAAATGATGAATTGCGAAAAAGGATGAGAATAGAGCCTGTGATTGATGCTGTGAAGAGGAACAGGTTGAGATGGTTTGGTCATGTGTTGAGGAAGGATGAAAGTGACTGGTTGAGAAGAGTGATGGAAATGAATGTAGAAGGAAGTAGAGGATGGGGAAGACCGAGAAAGACTTGGCTAAAGATGGTGGAAGAAGAAATGCGGGCAAGGGGGTTAACAAGGAGAGATGCAGAAAATAGGGCAAAATGGAGAAGATTGTCATGGGGACCGCAAGGCTAACCCCCGCTCTAGCAGGGAAAATGGCCTTAAAATGCATGTTGTTGTTGTTGTTGTTGTATACAATGGACTACAAAATGTAAATGTTTCATAATATTTGTTATATTATATCACCTTTATCTTTCAATATTGTTGAAATGAAGATCAAATAGCTATATGTTGAAATATGTTGAAAAAGTCAAAACTTTACATGGGGTGTACTTACTTTTTCACGTGACTGTATATAACAAGGGCAAAACCAGGTCGGTAACTGTGAGTTTTGTATACACTTGTGACAGTATCTGAATGAAGATCTAAATTATGACGCACTGCAAGATGGCTCCTCCGGAGCTTGGCAGGCAAGGCATACTTACGTGGGGTACGTCACGGCGTGCGCTCATTAGGTTGGAGAACAGAAATTATAGATTCTGATATATATATCGCATAGTGACCTATGCATAGGTCGCATAGTGACCGATATGTGTATATATATATCAGTCACTATGCGACCCCCATATAATCAGTGGAGAACCGCCTGGATTCCTCTGGAGCTTTGCAGGCAATGCGGACATGCATGGCGATGACGTCATGCTGTCCGCTCATTAGGTTGGAGAACCAGATTACAGTTACCATTATATATATATATATATATATATATATATATATATATATATATATATATATATATACATATATATATATATATGTACATATACATACATATACATATATTGTTGTGTTTCTATGTACCGGAACCAAATGTAATTGCAACCAACATACAGGTCCAGAGGTTAGTTATCTCTTAAGTATTCGTTCAGATACTCCTTTCCCTTTGTCTTGTGGGGTCTAGCGGGACACAATGAGACGTTAGGCCGAGAAAAATATATTTCCGGTCTCTTGTCAGCGCGCGCATCGATTTTGACCCAGCGCGTCAACAATTTTTTTTTTTCAAATTATCGACGTGCTCGCACGGTTCTCCCCTACAAAACTACGTTTAGTTTGTTCAAATCCAACCAGCCGTTCCAAAGATATGAGTAGTTTTGTGTGCCATAACGTCATGAATCCAATCGGCTGGATATTAATATTGTCATTTCTTGAAACGAAGACGTTCTTTGTCGGGTTTTTGTGAAGGAACCAGAAGGCCTAGAGAGCTGCGGCTGGTCTCGTTAGTTAGGCCTGGATCCTATCTCGTTTGTCATGAAGTTGTAAGTGTCTGTGATCATCTGGTGGACTGGGAGAAGAGATCGTGGGAGACCATCGGCCTGTTCGACCACTTGCGCACGCGCAGTGTTGACGCGATCGACGCATTGGAATGTTTGACGGTACGGCGAGACGATCTCGAGAACGAAATGGCAGTCTATAATATGCTTGAAGAACTTAATGATTTTCAGAATAAATACATTTTAAAATAACGTGTTAAGCTTGTGTTCATTATTTACAAAAGGGCCGACCAGTCCCATTGGCTGTCTTTAATTTCTCTCTGGCCGGCGCCACGGCAGATGAGGAGAACCGCAAGGCATGAGGACACAAAAAACAACACCTTTATATGTGCAATCCATGCTTAAAAAAAAAAACCAAGAAAAAAAACCGCATCGCCGCATCAATTCTAGAACTTTGATCTGACCAGAGACCAGCAATATATTTTTTTCGGCCTTATCTAGGTTAGGCCGAAAAAAATATATTGCTGGTCTCTGGTCAGACCAAAGTTCCAGAATTGATGTGGTGATGCGGGTTTTTTCTTTTCGTTTTTTTTTTTGAAAAGCATGGATTGCACATGTAAAGGTCCTCACGCCTTGCGGCCCTCCTCATCTGCCGTGGCGCCGTCCAGAGGTAAATTAAAGACAGCCAATGGGACTGGTAGGCCTTTTTGTAAATAATGAACACAAGCTTCAGTTATTTTAAAATGTATTTATTCTGAAAATCATTAAGTTCTTCAAGCATATTATAGACTGCCATTTCGTTCTCGAGATCGCCTCGCCGTACCGTTAAACATTCCAATGCGTCGATCGCGTCAACACTGCGCATGCGCAAGTGGTCGAACAGGCCGATGGTCTCCCACGATCTCTTCTCCCAGTCCACCAGATTATCACAGACACTTACAACTTCATGACAAACGAGATAGGATCCAGGCCTAACTAACGAGACCACCCGCAGCTCTCTAGGCCTTCTGGTTGCTTCACAAAAACCCGACAAAGAACGTCTTCGTTTCAAGAAATGACAATATTAATATCCAGCCGATTGGATTCATGACGGCACGACACACAAAACTACTCATATCTTTGGAACGGCTGGTTGGGTTTGCACAAACTAAACGGAGTTTTGTAGGGGAGAACCATGCGCGAACGTCGATACCAAGATACCGATATTTCCCGAGAGAGCGCGCCGGCCCGGCAACAACAGGCGCGCGCTGCTGTAGGTACCATTGGAACTTTCAAAAAAAAAAAAATTGTTGACGCGCAGGGTCAAAATCGATGCGCTCGCTGACCAGAGACCGGAAATATATTTTTCTCGGCCTTATCTTCCCTTTATTTTCCCCATTTGCTTAAAAACCCCATAAGCCCAACTAAAAGCCTGGCAGAGGTATGCGCTCTAAAAAGTGCCGTTCTGCTTTTTTTTTGTTTTTTTTTTGTATACAAGATCGAGGCTCGTGAAAGAGCGAACATTAATCACACAGAAAGACAAACAGACACATAAAACAAATAACATCGGGAGCGGTAGACAAGATGGGGAGAGAGGGGGAAGGACACAAACACAACATTTGAGAGCAGGGACCGAGAGACATGGAGACATCGAGAGATCTGTGGGAGGGAGAGGGCTTTGGGGGGGAGGCATGTGAAGGGGGGGAGGCATGTGAAGGGGGGGGGGGTGGGAGAGGTATAAACATATGGACACTGCCAGGATTTCCAGGAAAGAAGTTGGAATTTCAAACAAGGTGGATCTGGGGTGAATTAGTGGGGGTAGAAAAGATCAAGGTTATGGATGGGGGAAGATAAGAGATGGTGGTGAACAGCTGTTTTAAAGACCTGGAGGGAGGAGAGGGATTGAAGGGAGTGTGGGAGTTTGTTCCACAGGCGGGAGAAAAGAGGAATGAAAGAGTGAAGGTGAGCAGGGAGCCGAGATTTCGGCAGTTTAACCATCAGAGGGTTGCTGGCAGATCTTGTGCGACCTGTAGGAATATTTGGGGGACAGAGCACAGAGAGAGCTGGGGGAGCAAGGCCGGAGAGGAGTCGGTAGAAGACAGAAAGGCCACCTACCTGCCTGCGGTGAGTGAGTGAAAGGCCCTCAGAGATAGCTTCATCGCGGGAGATTCCAATGATTTTGAAAGCTTTGGATTCAACAGCGTGAAGCCGAGCCAGGTGTGAGGCAGGAGCACCAGCCCATAGGGGAGAACAGTATTCCATTGAGCTGTGGATGAAAGCCTTGTATGTGGTGAGCTCAGGTGTGCCGAGGAAGGACTTCGCACGACGGAGGATGCCCAGTCGGCGACTGGCTTTGGAGGCCAGCTTGGAAATGTGGTTTTCCCAAGAAAGATCATGGCAGATAGTGAGACCCAAAAGCTTGAGTGACAGAACTTATTGGAGAGGATTGTTGAGAAAGTAGATGGGAGGGTTGTCCAGTCGATCTTTTCGGAGAGACATAGTAAGAGAGTGAGATTTGTCAGGATTGAAAGACATGTTCCACTTGTTTGACCAGTCTGTGATTTTGTCCAGGTCTTCAGAGAGTGAGGAGGCTGCAGACTGCCGATCTGAGGGAAGAGGAATGGAGCGGCAGAGAGTGGAGTCATCAGCAAAGAGATAGAGAGGATTTTCCAGAGAGTCAGAGAGATCATTGATAAAGACCAGAAAAAGCACAGGGCCCAGCACACTTCCTTGGGGAACTCCAGCCTGAACAGGAAGGGGAGATGAGAGAAATCCATTCAGGGCCACACGTTGACTACGACCAGAGAGGAAGTCCGCAAGCCATGCATGGAGATTTCCATGGATACCATAGGAGGAGAGTTTGGTGAGCAGAGCTGGGTGCCAGACTGTATCAAAGGCCCTTGATATGTCAAGGGAGACAGCTCTGATTTCCTGTTTGGCATTGAGGACCTCCATCCATTGTTGAGACAGCAGAAGCAGCATGTCCAGAGTAGAGTGACCTGGTCTGAAACCAAATTGATGATCAGAGATCAAGCCATTGGAGAAGAGGAAAGATTTCATATCCGAAGCAATGATGGATTCCATGACTTTGCTGATAATTGGGAGCAGGCTGATTGGTCTGTAGTTGCAAGGATCTGTTTTTGCACCTTTTTTGTGTAAAGCGGTAATGTTAGCTGATTTCCAGGATGCTGGCAGATGACCTTGAGCAAAAGATAGGGTGAAAAGAACAGAGAGAGGGTGAGATAGAGCGGCAGAGCAGGATTTTAGGACCCGTGGGCTGATGCCGTCTGGTCCAGTTGCAGAATCAGAGTCGAGGTTTGACAAAAACTCCTCCACCTTGTCAGGAGAGAAGGACACAGAGTCCAGGAGCAGTTGGGTTCGACTGGGAAAGGTGGGAACAGAGAGAGATGGGTTTGGGACTAAGGATTTCGAGGCGAACACAGAGTTGAGGCATTCGGCTTTGTCACGTGCGATGTCAACTGTGTGGCCATTTGAGGTAAGGGAGGGGATGGAGGGGGAACAAACACCAGAAACGGATTTGACCAGACGCCACCAGGATTTGGAGGAAGGAGACAGGTTTGAGAGTTCATTCTTGAGTGAGGAGAGATAGTGCTTCCTGGCACTCCTGAGGGTAGACACACACTTGTTCCGAGCTTGGTGGAAGGAACTGAGATTTCCTTCAGTTGGATTAGCCTTCCAAGAGGCAAAGGCAAGTTGTTTCAGGGCAACTGCCTCACCACAAGATTCAGTGTACCATGGACGGGAGGAAGGGTAAGACAATTGTTCTATTTTGCCAAGTGGCACCGGGTGATTTATTAATTTGTTTGTCTGCCCAAAACGTGAGTATGCCTATTAATTACATTCGACCCTTTAGAACCCCAAGACCCCTTGAACCCCAAGTCACACATAATACATGAACAGATGGAACAGGATGTGGAAGATGACGTCATTCAGGAGGAGGAGGAGAATTCTCAAGAACAAAACAAAGACTTGTTTGAAGCTGGTGAACTATTTGATCGTTTAATGGTCGATCCAAGTGTTGCTGATGAGGTGTCCTCTTCAGAAGCTCTCAGGCGCATCTATGAGAAGCTGAAGGAAGAAAAGAACTCTATGAATGATCTACGAACAGCATGACGGCACGGCACACAAAAAAAAAAAAAAAGAAGCCTCTGGCTGCAATATATGGATATGATAGAGATCTTACAGAAATCCATAAAAGCTGAGCGTATGCTGCACCTTCAGGCGGTACATTTTATTATTTTGGACTTTGCAGTATCAGGGCACAATCTGTACGCCACGTCTGCATAGTTGTACCTTCAAATGATGAAACAACTTGACAAGAATCACCCAGAAGTGTATAGGGGTTTCATGAATGGACTTCATGTCGTCAGAAGGAGTGAACGTTATTGGGTGGCCTATCAACCGACCTCGTGATAGAACAAGCGCTCATGAGGAGCATGAAGGCCAGTGGTGGCTTAACTAGAGGCAGAGGAATGACCGAGATACAGAGATTGAGATGGTTACTGGCAATGCCAGCCTGTGCTGAAGTGGATTGTGCCATGCAGGAGCTCACAGGTGTGACCTATGATACCAGTGAACAGCACAAGGACAATTCCAAAGCAAGACAACAACGTGATATGAAGACACATATAAACTACTCGGAGCCTTCAAGGAATGGAACCCTTTCAGCAGTGAACCATCTCTACATGGTATTGTGAGTGGCGTTACTGCACATGACACAGTGAATGTTGACAATGCCAGATCTGTGGGCCAAACTATACTAGATTCCATGGTTGGGAAGAGTGTGTACGACTATTCCTTCCAATGCAAAAAACAAACAGTCACACTTGGGTCAAAGACAGCTGTTGTCATTGATGGAGACTCAGTGCAAGTTGATCCACAGTTGCTTTTCCAACGACTCAGCATAATTGCCACGAGTGAAACACAAGAAGATCCAGCATCTTTGTTCAAGTATGAGCTCTGTAGTGCGTCTGTAGTGTATGAGTAGTGTTTCACTCTGTCGTCATCCTCCAGCACTCTTCAACCCCTCGGGTCTTCCGAGGAAACCAAATAAACAAGCGCTTGGTGATGCAATTTGGGAATTTGTTCAACATGATCAGTCAGATCCAGCTGGTGATGTCCACTATGTGCTTGATGGAGGTGCCCTCCTGCAACGTCTGCCATGGTCACCTGGGCAAATTTTCGAAAGTATATGTCACACATATATTACTTATGTGAGAAGCAGGTATGGGAAGGCAACAAATGTCTTCGACGGCTACGAGGACGGTCCCACGATCAAGGATGCCACACATCGGAGACGGATAGGCAGCTGCATAGGACCAAATGTCACTTTCACTGGTCAAACAGTCCTGAAGCTGAAGAAGAACGAGTTCCTAGCCAACACAATCAACAAACAACGCTTCATTTACATCCTAAGTGACTCCCTAGAGAAGGCGGGATGTCTGACAATTCATGCCAAGGGGGATGCTGGTGTGCTGATTGTCCAGACTGCAGTGGAATCTGCAAAGACAATTGATACAGTTCTTGTTGGTGATGACACAGACCTACTGATTCTTCTTTGCTACCATGTCGACATGCAAGAGAGGGACATATTTTTCAAGCTTGAGCCAAAACGTAATGCAAAGAAACGTCAAGTATGGAACATCAAAAAGACCAAGACGACCTTGGGAATGAAGATCTGTGACAGAATGCTATTTGTACACGCCCTACTTGGCTGTGACACAACATCCAGTGCATATGTCATTGTCAAAGCTGTTGCCCTGAAGCACATTCAAAACAACATCCAATTCATGAAACATGCCGACCTGTTCACACAGGAAGGAGATTCACCAAAGTATGATATAGTTCCAGCAGGGGAGTAGGCCCTTGTATGCATGTACAATGGAAATCAAGATGAAAGTATTGATGCCCTACGATACGAGCGTTTCTGTGAGAAGGTTGCGAAAAGTACCAAATATGTTGAGGCCCAGAACTTGCCACCAACATCTGCGTCTACAAGGTATCACAGTCTGAGAGTGTACTTCCAAATTCAGGAGTGGAAAGGAAATGTTGGACAATTGAAACCAGATCAATGGGGATGGAAGATCAGCGAGGGTCAGTTGCTACCAGTGCAAACTCATCTGCCACCAGCACCACCGAAACTTACTGAGATCTTCAGATGTAACTGCAAGGCGGGGTGCAGCACCACTAAATGTACATGCAAGAAGCATGGCCTTGACTGCTCATGGATGTGTGGAGAGTGTAAAGGTTTGAGTTGTGCTAACTCATCAAGACCGGAGCTAGATGACGAGTGACATCCAACAACTGGTAATTAATCCAGAAATGTGCTAATCATATTCAATGACCCTGAAAACATGGGTTTGGACACTTAATTTTTCATGATTGGATACTTGGATACAGAATTATTGTGGAAAATAGATTTTTTTTTCCTAATGGTGGCAGCTAATTTGCATATTATGCAAATTTGACACCTTTCCACCAAATATATTTTGAGATACTTTTAATATGGTGTTTAGGGTATATACGTGAAATGCAGTGCAGTGAAATTTTTTTTGTTGCAATTAGTGGTGGGTCAAGCCACTACTTTGACTGGACTACACTGATGAACTGCACCGTGTATGAAAGATAAAGGATCTTCTCACAATGAATAACCTTTTGTAATATGATAGCTCATCCATTACACTGAAATGTGGAAATAACTAACTACTGCTATATGTTTACATGCAAGTGCTTTCGTTGGTTTAACTCATCCATTGGCAGAATTCCAGGGTGTTCAGGGCAGGGTTTGATGTTTATGTTGATCCAAACTAATCTCATTCCATCTGTCTCGTTGCGTTGAACTTTTCCATCGGGGAATCAAGTTCACACAAGCGAGGGCAACAATGCTTCATCCACTCTGTCACCGAGTAATTATGACAGGGTGCTCTCATTACGATGGAATCTTACTCAATACCTCCCGATGTAATAGCACAGCATTGATGTTAATACACCCAAAAGGTTTTAGGGGAGCTCTCGATTCGACTTGCTGGTGGAGATGAGACACGATGCCATTCCGCTACTCGGGCCAGTTGTGCCAATCCCCACTCGAGTTTACACTTTTGTAATGGACAACTCAATAACACAAACCCCTTCAGCACTTTGTGAATTCCGAGCTGCTCCAAACCACGGTAGGCGTACGTCTCAGTAAAACTCAAAATCTCTATGGTATTGGCTAAACGAGAAAGACATTCAAAAGAGACATCCAAAAGACTCGCACCTGGAGGTATTCAGAATATATAATGTCTTGGTCTTTCGTCTTGCCAACCCATTCCTGGCCTTGGCTCTCGTTCTCCTCCTCGTCATCGCTCGGTTCAGTTAAGCTGTCAGGAGACAGGGTTGAGATTTCTTTGGTGTGCATTGTTGTTTCCTATCTGTGCATTTCCTACATATCCGCTTGCTTGCCGGCACGAAAAGCACAGGGATCCCCCTCATCCTGCCAGCTCGCAAAAAGCGAGCAACCTTGGATCATTTTCTTGGATTGCGGATTTCACACTGTGTGGGAAGTTCAAAACGACAACAACGCTACTTACACACACACACACACACACACACACACACACACACACACACACACACACACACACACACACACACACACACACACACACACACACACACACACACACACACACACACACACACACACACACACACACACACACACACACATATATATATCCAAATAACTTTAAGGATGTGATAGTGACTTGTCAATGCAGAAAGCAATCTGCATCTATCATCATTAAGCATGATGTGAAGTCACGGAAAATCTAGATATTTATTGAAGGGCACTCGGTAGAGAGCACACCTCCACGAGGCTGAACCGTTTATTGTTTGTATCCCACTGATAGGCAGGATCTGGATTCGGACCTCAACCAAAATCGAATCGGCTTGTACTTGTCACCTAACCAACTCGTCCACCAAGTTTAGTCAGAACTCGTCCACAACTTTTTAAAATATCATGTTATTTGTCGCTTTTCGCCCGAGCTCTCAATGGTGAAGAATCACTTCAAAATTAAATAATTCTCGTATCCGAATCTATATTCAGATCTTCACCAAAATCGAATCGATTCTTCCTTGTCAGACTCACAATCTGTCCACTAAGTTTCGTCCGAATCCGTCCACAACTTTTTGAGATATCCTGCTATGTATCGTTTTTGGCCCTATGTCCCAATGGTGAAGAATCACTGTAAAAATTCTAGTAGCCGGATCCGAATCTTCACCAAAATCTAATCATTTCGTCCTTGTCGCATACACTACGTCTCCGCAAAATTTCGTCCGAATCCGTCCATAACATTTTGAGATACCTTGTTCACAAACAGAAAAACAGACAGGAGTGAAAACATAACCTCCCTCCACCTTTTGTGGCAGAGGTAACGATAAAAGTACAAGAAAAGGTATTCTCGGACTGAGAAAGGTGCAAATGGAGCAAATGATAGATCGTTAACAGAGGAGCTTGAGTCATGTTGGGTTGGAATAATGCCAAACCTTTGAAAGAAACAAGCATTGCCCATCACCTACAATCACTCTGGTGCAAAAGGTGCATCACAATAGAACAACCCTCGGTGTGTTACCTTCAGAGATTACAGGTACATCCACGATTGCACTCGTGTGGAGATTCAACCAAACTTGACGACTATTCCTAGTGTAATACAATGTTTGATTTATTCGCTATGTACCTCCTGGATTGGCAAGATGGTCTCTGCTGTCTCGCCTGTGTTCGAATTCCGTGTGTGTGTGTGTGTGTGTGTGTGTGTGTGTGTGTGTGTGTGTGTGTGTGTGTGTGTGTGTGTGTGTGTGTGTGTGTGTGTCCCCTTGTTGCTAAGTCCAGGAACTACAGACGCTCAGTATGAAACGGGTTGTTTGCCATTACCGTTATACATATCTGTAAACAATCGGAACAAGAATTTAAAACATGCCCATGGTACCGGCACACAATGACTACCAAGGCAATTTGGGATTACTAATGTCCACAAAGGGGGTTGAAGCAAAACAAGTGCGTACTCTACGATGCAGCACCATTGCCTGTGAATAATTTGTTAGGTTTGTAAAAATAACCATGGTTTGTCGTTGGATACCTTGTTCGGTCGGAAACTCTACCCAGACGAAACAATTCATAAACGTCATTAGTAAAAATGAATTGGTTAATAAAGTCACAAACTCACAGCGCAGCGTTGGCGTATGGGCAGCCCATCCTCGAGCAATTGTGCGTGCCCTCCGGAGGCGTCGTCCTCTATGAACAGCGACCAGGGGGAGGGGCACGGCTAAAGTGTCACGTGTCACCGCTGCTGGGAGCTAACGGCAATATTCAAGAATAAGTATTTCTCATCACTAGTTGTAACGTGCTGGGGTTCGGCATGGGCCGACACGACACACTCCGCCTTACCTAGCTCTGCACGACTCTGCGGACACCTTTTACACTTTCAATATCCAGAGCCAGGTGAAGAAAAAAAATGCCGACATCAGGGTGAGGGTTGGTGTTTAAATGAATGTCGTGGTGATTCGATTAAGAAATGTCAGGAGTGGAACATCAACCATAATGTGGAGCGTCTTGAATGAGGAGTTTCGTATGTGGAGCATACCTTAGTAGAAAGAGAATCTAGGTTCGAGGAAAAATGAAAATTGATGATTTTATGCAACCTTGACCTTTGACCTTTTGATCTAAACAACAACAACAATCAGCTCATCGCTTTTGATTAGTCAACCAATTCAGTGTCCCAATATGCAAATTCTTTTAAATTTCAGGTCAATTGGAAGAAAATTTATGCTTTTATGTGACACTGACCTTTGACCTTATTGACAAAATTATTAATTTGTCTTCTCCATATTATCACAACTAGGGAGATACCCGTGCTACGCACGGGTGGGAGGCCGGAGGCAAACAGGCAATGCAGAAACGGCGAATGCTAAAGCATGAAACCAATAAATTCCACATTCCTGTAGCACCTTCAGTCGCACATCAGACATGGACAGCAAGTTCGTGAAGGACTTCCATGAAAAACATACCCGTTCGCAAACAAACAGGAACGTGTGTTCCATTCCCAGTCATTGAAGAATCTGCATATGGCGATCCGTGAATTCACGTTTAGAAAGTAGAAACCGTCACGGCATTCCGTTATTCACTTGAACTCGATATCTTTTTTCATTCCAAACAGCATAACTCCAATCACAAATGAAATAACATTAATATAAAAAATGAACTTTTAACAACATTTGTGACATAAACAAATATTTAAATCCTGATGTGAAGTTCCGTATGGTTGGGTGAATACAATTACGAATTCAAAATCGTAATTGTATTCACTCAATTCCAATCATCAATTGATACTTTAACAAAACGATTAACACGATTAACGATTAACACGATTAACGTTTAACGATTTAACATTACGATTGAATGACGGTTGTATTTGGATATCATCAAATCCGCGCATTACCGTCATCTGTCCACTTCCGCATTCGCGGCAGGTTCATAATTGTCATCAAAATCTAAACAGTGTTTGTAGAATTTCAATAAAAGCCACATCACTGTTCATATCGGTAAATATTATTCCATCGTGTTTGGAAAAACTGGAAAATTGGAAAACTTGGAAAACAATATAGCCTATTTTACTCCCAGGGGTTCCAGGAATACCCACCCAAAATATCGTTGCGATCGGTTGAGCTGTTTTTGCTGTATCTTCGAACGGACAGACGGACATTTGGTGAATTATAGTAAGACGCAGCTTTATTGAAAATTTGCTAACAGCTCAAATGGTAAAATAAAAGTTATGACCCAGACACAAAAAAAAAAAAACACACACACACACACACACACACACACACACACACACACACACACACACACACACACACACACACACACACACACACACACACACACACACACACACACACACACACGAATAATAAACTTGCCCCAATCAGAAATCAGCAAATTAGACATCAAAACAAGAAAACTCCCTACCATCCACAAAATGTTTTCCAAAAAACAGTGCATCCTGAGAATGTACCTGCCAAGTCGAGAGGGAGGGAGCGGCCTGATGGAACTCAACCAGGTGCACAGAGCGACGAATCAACAGTGAAAAAAAATCAACAATTAAATGCTCAACAGACTATCGGATGCAATTTGTAAACAAACATGTACACAACAAACCTGAAAAAGGATCCTTAACTCACCTTGCAAAGAATTTCCAAAAAACAGGTGTGAATAGAAGATGCTACACAGGAAAATGAAACAGCAACAAAAACATCCCTGACAATAGCAAAAAGCAAAATAAATATATAAAAGAAATATCAAGAATGAAAAAAGGGGAAGGAAAATACAAAAAAATAATTGGACAGAGTGGGGATAGACAAAAGAGGCTCATTGGAATGACGAAGAAGAGCTCAGTTCAACTGGGATGGAGAACGAATCGTAATAAATGTCCAAGATCAAGGATACCACCAATGGATTTAATAAGATGGTGGAACTGAGTCAGATGGACAAGTGTAGATTCTACAAGACAGAAAAAGGAAGTACGAGTCACCTGCTCTTGGGATGCAAAAAACTATTATCAGAACAACTTTACACACAACAGCACAACACAACATGCATTTTAAGGCCACTTTCCCTGCTAGAGCGGGGGTTAGCCTTGCGGTCCCCATGACAATCTTCTCCATTTTGCCCTATTTTCTGCATCTCTCCTTGTTAACCCCCTTGCCCGCATTTCTTCTTCCACCATCTTTAGCCGTCTTTCTCGGTCTTCCCCGTCCTCTACTTCCTTCTACATTAATTTCCATCACTCTTCTCAACCAGTCACTTTCATCCTTCCTCAACACATGACCAAACCATCTCAACCTGTTCCTCTTCACAGCATCAATCACAGGCAATATTCCCATCATCTTTCGCAATTCATCATTTGTCTTCCTCTCTCTCAACGATACTCCGCACATCCAACGAACCATTCACATTTCCACCCTTTCCAGCCTTTGTTGCTGCTCTACGTTCATTACCCATGTCTCGCTCCCATAAATCATAACACTTCTCACACATGCAGCATACACCTTTCCCTTCAGCTTCAGCGACACTCCCCTCCTCATCAGCACGCCACTCAGTTCCCGAAACTTCTTCCATGCACATCTCACTCGAGCAACCGTTTCCGAGTCTGATCCACCTTCTCCATTCAGCATGTCTCCGAGGTAGCAAAATGTTTTCACACCTTCCAGCTTCACGCCGTCTCCAATATCCAACTCAACATTTCCTCCATCTGCAGCTCCCTCTGTGCACACCTTACATTTGAATGTAGCTGCCACACTGGTAAATGACCCTCTCAGACCACTACATTTTTGATGAACCCACTCAGCGCACATTGGACATTGAATGGAGTTCACTCCGACACCCTTCCTGCACGCAGCACACGGCCACTTCCCAGTTCTTTCCACCTCACCACATGCTTTACCACTTGCCATCACCTTCGTCTTTCCGATATTCACCTTCAGACCTTTTGTCTCCATACATTCCTTCCACTTGTTCATCTTTTCCTTCAGTCCATCCATACTTTCCGCAATCAACACCAGATCATCTGCATACAACAACTCCCACGGTAAAACCCTCCTTTACGTTCTGAGCCAGCACCTCCATCACAGCTACAAATAGTAGTGGACTTAGTACCGACCCCTGATGCACTCCCACCTTCACCTCAAATTCACCACTGTTCCCGTCCTTCGTCCTTACAGCTGTGCGCGCTCTTTTGTACATTGCCATCACTACCATCACCATTCCTCCACTCCTAACTTCCTCAATGCCCATGTCAATACTTTGCGTGGAACCCTATCGAATGCTTTCTCCAGATCAACAAACCCAAGAAACAACTTCTTCCTCTTCTCCATGTACTTCTCCTGCAACTGCCTCACAATGAAAAGCACGTCTGTCGTTCCTCTTCCTGGCATAAATCCAAACTGCATTTCGTCGATCCTCACTTTCTTCCTTATCCTCCTCTCCAACACCCTTTCCAATACCTTCATTCCATGCTCCAATAACTTTATCGCTCGGTACGAGCCACACTCCAGAGGGTCACCTTTCCCCTTGTATAGAGGGACGAGGGTACACAGTTCCCAATCCACTGGAATGCGGCCTTCTTTCACCACCAGATTACAGATCTCTGTCATTCTCTTCACACCCCAACTTCCTGCTGCCTTCAACGTATCTCCCACAACTCCCGTCGGCACTCCCGCTTTTCCACTCTTCATTGCTTTTATTGCTTCCTCAACTTCCTTCTCAGTTATCTTCTCTGCCGGTCCTAAAACTGGGTTACTCTCTATGTTGCCATCCCATTCATTCTCTGTATTAATAATAATAATAATGCATTTATTTTATATAGCGCTTTTCAGGAAGCCCAAAGACGCTTTGACAGAGTGCAAAACATAACGCATAGCAAAACATAAAGACAATTGCAAAAAAAAGAAGAATCAATAGGGAAATATTCAAAGCACAAAGGAGGGAGAAGGAGAGGAGATAGTCAGGGGTTAGATGCTGTGGGTTAAATGTTGAATGCAGTGTTGAACAGGTGGGTCTTGAGTGATGTTTTGAATGTGGTGAGTGAGGAGGAGTCTCTGATGGTGTGAGGTAGCGAGTTCCAGAGGGTGGGAGCAGCGATGGAGAAGGCCCTGTCCCCCCAGGATCTAAATTTGGTCCGGATGGGGGGGGTCAGGAGGTTGGTACCAGCAGAGCGGAGGTTGCGGGTGGGAGTGTGTCTGGAGAGGAGGTCGGCCAGGTAGGATGGGGCCAGGTTATGGAGGGCTTTGTAGGTCAAGAGGAGGATTTTGTACTGGATTCTCTGGGAGATGGGGAGCCAGTGAAGCTTGTAAAGGACGGGGGTGATGTGGTCACGGGTCCGGGAATGGGTGAGTAGACGGGCAGCGGAGTTCTGAATGTATTGGAGTTTATTGGTGATTGTTGAGGGTGAACCATAAAGGAGGCTATTGCAGTAGTCCAGACGGGAAGTGATGAAGGCGTGGATGAGGGTTTCTGCAGCCACAGAGGAGAGGGATGGACGGAGACGGGCGATGTTTTTCAGGTGGAAGAAGGCTGTCTTTGTGATCTGTTTAGTGTATTTGTCGAAGGAGAGGGTTTGGTCAAAGATGATGCCAAGATTCCGGATGTGAGGGGAGGTGGACACTGGGAAACCGTCGATGTTGAGGGCAAAGTTATGGGTGGACTTGGTGAGCGTTTTTGGGCCAATGATGATTATTTCAGATTTATCACAGTTAAGTTTGAGGAAGTTGATTTGAAGCCAGGATTTTATTTCAGTGATGCAGTTTGTCAGGATAGAGTGGGTGGCGGTGGAGATGGACTTGGTGGAGATGAAAAGCTGGATGTCATCGGCGAAGCAGTGGAATTGGAGACCATGACGGCGGATTAAGTGACCGAGGGGGGACAGGTAAAGGATAAAGAGGAGGGGGCCAAGAACTGAACCTTGGGGGACACCTTGGGGGAGGGGAGCAGTGGGGGATTTGCAGTTATTGATGGAGATGAACTGACGTCTGTCAGAGAGGTATGATTTAATCCAAGAGAGGGCAGTGCCGGTAATGTTAAAGGTGGTTTCAAGTCGGGTGAGGAGGATGGTGTGATCGATGGTGTCAAAGGCAGCGCTGAGGTCGAGGAGGATGAGAATGTTGAGGTTGCCAGCATCAGAGGAGAGGAGAAGGTCGTTGGTGATTTTGAGGAGAGCAGTTTCAGTACTGTGGTTGGACCGGAATCCGGATTGGAATGTTTCATACAGGTTATTGGCAGAGAGGTGATGCTTGAGTTGAGTGGCTACAGCGCGTTCCAAAACCTTTGACAGAAAGGGTAGGTTGGAGATGGGTCTGAAGTTATTTAGGGTGTCAGGGTTTAGTCCAGGTTTTTTCAGAATGGGGGTAACAGCAGCAATTTTGAGGGATGGTGGGACGATGCCTGTAGACAGGGAGGAGTTTATTGTTGCAATGATAAGTGGAGAAAGAGCAGGAAGGGAGGCCTTGACAAAGCTGGAGGGGATGGGGTCAAGAGTGCAGGTGGCAGTTTTCATTCCGATGAGGAGTTCAGAGAGGTCAGTAGGGGAGACTGGGGAGAATTGAGACAGGGGATGGCAGGATAAGGGGGGGCAGGTGGTTTGAGGGGGAGCGGGTGCGGCGGTGGTCAAGCTGTTGTAGATGTTTTCAATTTTGCGTTGGAAGAATGAAAGGAAGGAGATGCAGTTGTCTATTGTGAATGACTGGGTGGTGGTGTTCAGGGGGCTGAGGAGTTTGTTTATTGTAGAGAAGAGTGCTTTTGGGTTTCCGGAGCCAGAGTGGATAATTTGAGAGTAGTAGGCGGAGCGGGCGCGGGAGAGGGCATCTTTATAGTGTTGTATGTGGTCCTTGTAGGCCTGGGAGTGAACTGTGAGACCTGTTTTATTGCGGAGTCTTTCAAGTTGGCGAGCACGAGTTTTCATTAGGCGGAGCTCAGGGGTAAACCAGGGAGCAGAATGGGTGAAAGAAACTGCACTTCAACAGCAGTATTCAACAGCATTTCCATATATCTTTTCCATCTTCCTTTAATTCCATCTGGGTCGACAACGATTTGTCCCACTTCATCCTTCAAGCAACTCACCCCCATCACATCACACCTCTCTTTCGCTATCTGCTTTGCAATCCTGAATACTGCTTTCTGACCCTTTTCCGAATCCAAGCGTTCTTCGAACATTTTCCTGCATGCCTCCTGCGCCTTTGCTACCTCTTTCTTTGCAGCCTTCCTGGCTGCCTTATAACTTTCATGCTCTGCTGTTTCTGCTCCCGTACCCTTCGCCTTCTGCCACTCCTTGAAGTTCTTCCTCTTCTCATCAATCCTCTTTCCAACTTCATCATCCCACCACCATGTTTCCGAGTGCCTCAGTGGTCCTTTTGTCCATCCACATACCTCACCAACGGCTCCCAACAGACTAGCTTTCATTGACATCCAACCACTTTCAAGCTCAACCACATCATCCTCTACCCGACTCAGCCTCTCTTTTAATGCCTCCCTTACTGTCACCTCTTTCAACCTCCACACCTTCATTCTCGGTTGGTACTTCACCCGCCGAGCTCTCCTCGCACCTTTCACCCTTCTGTCGCAGACAACCAAGTGGTGCTGTGAAACAGCCTCCTCCCCCGGGATCACCTTTGTGTCCCGGAGGTGCCGTCTATCTCGCCCACGCACCATCAGGTCGTCAACGGTTGTCGTCGACCCACCTGACGTGTATGTAACAAGCTTATTATCCTCTTTCTGGAACTGAGTATTACAAATCAACAAATCAGCTCCATCAGCAAACTCCAAAATCCTTTCACCTTCTCCATTTCTCACACCATATCCGTAACCCCCATGAACTCCCTCAAAACCATCCATACTCCTTCCCACATGTCCATTCAGGTCTCCTCCCACCACAACAACTTCCTCATCTTTCACGTTTTCCATCAGCTTCTCTATCGCACAGCAGAACTTGTCCTTCTCTTCATCGCTTCGACCAACCTGCGGAGCATATCCCGAGATGACGTTCACCAAGAGCTTTCCAATCATCATTTTCACCATCATCAATCTATCACTCACTCAAGTCACACTCACCACACTGTCTACAAACTCCTCAGAAAACAGGAGACCAACACCATTCACGCCCTCCAGGCACCCTTGCCACACAAACTTGTATTTCTGTCCCTGCCTACCCTTCACCATTCTCACACCACTTCCCTTCCATCTCGTCTCCTGCACACAACACATGTCCACTCTTCTTCTGACCAATACTTCCACCACTTCTCCTGATCTCCCTGTCATTGTCCCTACATTCCATGTCCCAAACCTCAGAAACCGATCTCCACTTCGGGCTGCACCCTGCCCATATGTACTTGTAATTGTCATGGTTCGCTTTTTGAGGCAATGTTTTTATGGCAGCACAACAAAGTATGCAAAGTGATTCATTGGCATTTCTGCAAAAATTTTAACATCCCAGTACCAGAAAACCCATGGAAACAGGCAAAACAAGGGCAATAAGTGAAAATGAGGACGTCATGCAAACTAACATACGACCTGATGATTCCATTGAGTGTGAACATAGAAAACAAAGCATTGCGTCCGGACATTGTACTAAGGAATAAAAAGGAAAAGACAGCATTGATGATTGAGCACACAGCGATTTTGGCCGAAACATCGCAGAAATCAAGAAAATGACGAAATACCAGGACCTCAAAAATGAGGTCGAGAGATCTTGGAAGCTGAAGAGCATCAAAATTGTGCCAGTGATAAATTGGAGCAAAAGGAATGATGAAGAAGAACCTCACTGAGATTTTAACAACCATCCCCAGGAATATTACCACAAATTAACTACCACCCAATTTCAGAGTTTTCTGTGTAATACGCATAACCAACAAAAATGTGATTTTCACCCAACAGGCTTCATGTATAGCTTGTAAGACATTGATATTCAGATTCTACATAAAATTATGATTTAGAAATGTTTTAAAAACCATTTGGCCTCTGATTCCACATTAAAATGCACAATGTATTACAGCGTGAAATTGATATTTTTGGACTTCAGTCACTCAAATGGCTGTTACCATGGCAACTATATTTTAATTTCAAATTATTTGTGTTCTTGAGTGATCTCCAGGTCAGTAGCTTTATTTTGATACCTCACATGACCATATACCAGAGAGTAAAATTGATATCTAGAATTAAAGCATAATTTTCAGATTTCGCCAAAATATAGAAAAAGAACAACAAAAAAACGCATTTTTCACCCAAACGGCAACATTTGCGGCACATAAGAAATGGATTTTTGGAATCTGCATTAAATTTTGGTTTAGAAAAGTTGATCAAACCTTTTCGCCTCAGACGCTGCACAAAAGGTACCCTAGCTCTTGGACCATTGCCTGCCGTGCTTTCATCCCCGCCCCCTTCCCTCTATTAATGGCCTCTTCTGCCAATTCCTCACTCAACCTGTCTTGTGTTGCTCTTACTTCCTCCTCTTCCTTAACTACCTCTTCCCCTGTTGCTTCCCTTGATAACCTTTCCTTCTCTTCTTCCTTCTCCTCTTTCTCCCTGAGTTCCTTTATTGCCCTTGCCCTCCACTCTTCTGGTATTTGTAGTGACGACGCCTTTACTACCCATCTCTCTATTGGCCCTGCTTTCTTTGTTTCCTCTGCTTCCCTCTTCTCCTCTTCCCTTGCTTTTGCTTCCCTTATTTCCCTTGCTCTCCTTGCTCTTATTGCTTCCATTTTTCCTTTGCTGCCTCTGCTCCTGCTCTTGCTTTAACTGCCTCAGCCCCTTCCTTAGTTGCCTCTACTTCCTCCTCTTCCTCTGTTAACCCTGCTACTCTTGTTTCCTCCTTTATCTTCTCCAAGTCCTCCTTCATTTTCTCCAAGTCCTCCTTCATCGTCTTCCATTCCCCCCTGTCCTTTTCCTCCTTATCCCTTTCTACTTTCTGCTTTTTCTCCTTCTCCTCCTTCTCCTCCTCCTCCCTTGTTACCCTTAGAAAATCTCCCCAGAGTACATTATACATATATTCATCTGGATTTTGAGCTATTCTTGTATTTATAATTATTTTACTCACAATAGGGTACCAATAGGATTTGTTAACATCTTCTAAAAGACTTTTATATTTCATAACCTTGAGAAGTTCATTTTTATTTATTATTTTAAGCAGGTCTCTAGTTGTGGGTTTTACAATATCTGTATATGGCCAATCCTTAATGACAAACTTTCCCTGTTTATGTTCCAATTCATAAGGAATTTAAAATGTTGCTCCCTTTTCTTGCAAGTATCTTTGAATACAAAAATTATAATTCTCCTGAAGTAGTTTTCTTGCCATTTTAATATAAACAAGTACAAAAAGTTTTAACTAAAACAAAAGCCACGTCGATGTTACACAATGCCTAGATGCAGCTGTGCCTATAACGTCGATGTTATAGGCACAGGACATTCCTATTGATTCGCTGACGATGTTATTTTTGTGCAAAGTGAAAATATATCTCGGCAATTTCCCATGTGTGGCGACGAATTTTTAATATATCTTGGCATTTTCCCGTCTGTTATTTCAGGCGGTGTATGACTGACCATGCCGCGATTTTAAATATATATATCTCGGCAATTTCCCGTGTGTGGCGACACGTGAACGAAGCTATGCTCCTCTCCCCACATTATTGTGACGACGTATAAATGAAATATTTCATCGTGACGATTGTCATCAAATGGACGAATTTTTAATATATCTCGGCATTTTCCCATCTGTTATTTCGGGCGGTGTATGACTGACCATGCCGCGATTTAAACAAAATATATATATATCTCGGCATTTTCCCGTCTGTTATTTCGGGCGGTGTATGACTGACCATGCCGTGATTTAAAAAAAAAATTATCTCAATGGACTTGAAGTTACAGGCCGTTGAGAATTCATTTCGTTCTATAAAGGGCAACTTCCATCGGATTTTCTTCCCGCTTTTTTTCAACCAAGTCTAAAACTATGTTAGCGACTGTGAAAAATGAAATGATATATCGAATTTGATTTGAAATAAAACTGTGTGAGAGAGGAAGACACCACGGGCCTACAAAACAGGCCTCAAAGCTATGCGAGTTCATAAAATGGTGGATATTTGTTTATATGAAGCCTCTCCCACAATGGGTGGAGCTATGGTTCCCAGAATGGGTGGAGCTTTGAGGTTTTGTCTTCTCTGCAAGAACAAGAACAAGAAGAACAACAACAACAGCAGAGGGCACTCTATTAGCAGCGTCTGCGACGCGGCTAAAAATTATTAATTATCTTCAATTGGGTCAATAAACATTTTTACCGTGCCTATAACGCTATTACAACACAAAAAAAAACGGTTTGGGGATATTATTCTCATTCATTTCTGTATGAATTGCAATAGGATTACTCGAAATAGAACCAAGTTTCCCAATACGCGTAAATTGTTCTGATTTAAAATAACCGTGGTAATCTAATTTATTAGTTAACCACCCCTCAGCCTCCTCTATTTCTGTTTCTGAATTAGTGAAAGAAACAATCTTTTTTACCATATGTGGCATCTCAAAAATAAAAGAAAGTATTATTACTACATTTTATTTCGATGGTTGGCGTTTTACATGATTGACAAAGTGAATTAAAACTTGATGGTGAAATAGGGGTTGGAACCGTTTGATACGTTTGAATATTTAGGGGAATTAGATTTTGAACAGATTCTATATTAATTCCCAGCCACGTACTAGAATTATCGACCAACAACTTTACATCAACGATAAATTCAAGGGGTGTTTCCATTTAAAAAACGAGCTCTGCTTTGCTTTTGATACATTTGAAAAACTGTTGGATGTGTAATCCAAGTCCAATGTGAAGCACATCCGTATGGTTGTAATAATATTCCTCGAAACAATCGCGGGGTAATATAACTTTGATCAGTATGTTTTGCGTCGTATACGTTTCAAGATGTAAACCTTCGGTAGTTATCGTGAAACAAACGGTATTCATGTTATTATATAACAATTCAAACAGGGCTTTAAACTTGTTTGAATGTTTTGATCGAGTGTAAAAAAGCATTACTTATTTTAATAACGCAATGTTTCGTAATACTAAAGATCAATTTTTTTAATTATTTATTCTCCAAGTTTTGTCTTTTGTAACTCTTGTGAATAAAATGACCCCAAGATTTCTTCTCCATGCAAATCATATAACTTTTAAGTCCAAGGCACTGTATCCGTTACCTCAACGATTTAAAAAAGTTCATCAGTCCATCTCTTTGTATAACCCTTCTCAAAATGACTTTTCCACCTGTATATTCTTACAACATCGTCAACTTTGAACATTGGTTTTCTCAAATTAACCTTCTTTTCATATTCTAATTTTGTAACTGTTTCTGACTGTTTTTCTTTAGTAGATGAATGGACCACATTGTTATAATAAATTATCAACAATATCCTGAATTTCTGATACCCATTGTTGAGAGCCAACTTGTGTGAATTTTTTTATATAACCTCTCTTTCAAAGTGCGATTAAAACGCTCAATAACAACTGCTTTTCCTTCATTAAATGTACTATATAATGTCATGCCATGCTCTTTAAGAAATTTCATAAATATGCTGTTGTAGAACTCCGTCCCCTCATCGGTCCATAGCTTCTTCGGCGTTCTTTTACTTTTATTAAATATCTGTTGGAAGGCTAACATCAGAGTATTACCTCTCTTGTTTTTCAGGGGAACAACCCAAGCGAATCTACTTCTCAAATCAATAACGGTTAAAGCATACTTGTACCCTTTATCATTATTTAGTTCAATTAAATCAGCAGACCAGATGTAATCTACACCTTTGGAATAACCACCCACCACTCCCGGATTAGCCTGGAGTGCCATGTTAAAAATGACGAAACAAAAGTTGGATTTAATCAGTGATGAATATATGCTTTTGATGATAGAAGAGGCTAAAAGAGGAGGAATATCACAAGTATGTTCGAAGAGATATGCTAAGGCTAACAATAAGTATCTCCCTAATTATGATGATTTGAAAGATAGTTCTTACCTGATGTATTACGATGCTAATAATTTGTATGGATGGGCTATGTCTCAAGCTCTACCTTATGGAGGACTCAAATGGGTTGAAGAGAAAGATGATGAAAAGGTTTTACCAAACATCGTTACATACCTTTGGCTATGGCTTCCCCTTCACTCCCACTTTTTGTTCATATGTGTGTTGTACCGTCCACCAAACAGTAATGACTCCATCTACATCTCGCTGTCTGATAATATGGAACAACTTCTATCTACCCATCCCAACTCTCTCTTCCTCATATGTGGTGATTTCAATTGTCACCATGCCAGTTGGCTGGGTGTGGGTACCTCTCTCACCAGCCATGGCTCTTCAGCAAAGGACTTCTGTGACTCACTGGGACTGACACAATCTGTCAATTTCCCGACCCGGATCTCAGTCAACGGAGCATCTTCTCTTCTGGACTTGGTTATGACTAACTTCCCTGAAAATGTCTGCTGCTCTTCTTCTGCTCCAATCGGCTCTTCTGATCATGTGCTTGTTAAAGTGGACATCTCTCTGACCATTCTCAGAGAGCCTCCTCAGCGTCGACGAGTCTGGCATTTCACTCAGGCCAACTGGCAAGGTCTTCAAGCAGCCATCAATCATCTGGACTGGTCTCCCATCTCTACCGCCTCTGATATCAACTCATCCTGGGAATTCTTCCAAAGTAAATTGCTCTCTCTCTCTCATGCACAGATATATCCCATCTCGTCTTCAGTTGTCATACCCTTCCTCCCGTCCATGGTACACGGAATCTTGTGGTGAGGCGATTGCCCAGAAACAACTTGCTTTCGTCTCCTGGAAAGCAAATCCAACGGTAGGAAATCTCATTTCCTTTCACAAAGCCCAAAACAAGTGTGTCCACCCTCAGGAGAGCCAGGAAACAATATCTCTCCGTTCTCAGGACCGAACTCTCTTATCTGTCTCCCTCTTCCAAATCCTGGAGGCATCTGGTCAAAGCTGTTTCTGGTGTTTGTTCTCCCTCCATCCCCTCACCTCAAATGGCCACATGGCTGACTCCACACATGAAAAAGCTGAATGCCTCAACTCTGTGTTTGCCTCTAAATATTGTGTCCCAAACCCATCCCGCTCTGTACCCACCATACCCAGTCATACCCAGCTGCTCCTGGACTCTGTATCCTTTCCTCCTGACAAGGTGGAAAAGTTTCTGTCAACCCTCGACTCTGATTCTGCAACTGGACCTGACGGCATCAGACCATGGGTCCTAAAATCCTGTTCTTCCGCTCTTTCACTCCCTCCCTCTGTTCTCTTCACCCTCTCTTTTGCTCAAGGTCATCTGCCATCTGCTTGGAAATCTGCCAACATCACCGCTTTGCACAAAAAAAGGTGCAAAAACAGATCCCAGCAACTACAGACCAATCAGCCTTCTCCCAATTATCAGCAAAGTCATGGAATCCATCATTGCTTCAGATATGAAATCTTTCCTCTTCTCCAATGGCTTGATCTCTGATCATCAATTTGGTTTCAGACCTGGTCACTCTACTCTGGACATGCTGCTTCTGCTTTCTCAACAATGGATGGACATCCTCAATGCCAAACAGGAAATTAGAGCTGTCTCCCTTGACATATCACGTGCCTTCGATACGGTCTGGCACCCCGCTCTGCTCACCAAACTCTCCTCTTTTGGTATCCATGGAAATCTCCATGCATGGCTGGCGGACTTCCTCTCTAGTCGTAGTCAACGTGTGGCCCTGAATGGGTTTCTCTCATCGCCTCTTCCTGTTCAGGCTGGAGTTCCCCAAGGCAGTGTTCTGGGCCCTGTGCTTTTTCTGGTCTTCATCAATGATCTCTCTGACTCTCTTGAAAATCCTCTCCATCTCTTTGCTGATGACTCTACTCTCTGTCGCTCCATTCTTCATCCCTCAGATCGGCAGTCTGCAGCCTCATCACTCTCTGCAGACCTGGACAAAATCACAGACTGGGCAAACAAGTGGAACATGTCTTTCAATCCTGACAAATCTCACACTCTTACGATGTCTCTCCGAAAAGACCGACTGGACAACCCTCCCATCCACTTTCTGAATAATCCTCTCCAAGAAGTTCTGTCACTCAAGCTTTTGGGTCTCACTATCTGCCATGATCTTTCCTGGGAAAACCACATTTCAAATCTGGCCTCCAAAGCCAGTCGCCGACTGGGCATCCTCTGTCGTGCGAAGTCCTTCCTTGGCACACCTGAGCTCCTCACCACATACAAGGCTTTCATCCGCAGCTCAATGGAATACTGCTCTCCCCTCTGGGCTGGTGCTCCTGCCTCACACCTAGCTCGTCTTCACGCTGTTGAAACCAAAGTGTTCAGAATCATTGGAATCTCCCGCGATGAAGCTAACTCCAAGGGCCTCTCACTCACTCACCGCAGGCAGGTTGGTGGTCTTTCCATCTTCTACCGACTCCACTCTGGCCTTTCCTCCCCCCAGCTCTCTCTGGGCTCTGTCCCGCAAATATTCCTACAGGTCGCACAAGTTCTGCCTGCAACCCTCTTATGGTTAAACTGCCAAAATCAAGACTCTCTGCTCACCTTCACTCCTTCATTCCTCTCTTCTCCCGCCTCTAGAACAAACTCCCCCACTCCCTTCAATCCCACTCCTCCCTCCAGGTCTTTAAAACAGCTGTTCACCACCATCTCTTATCTTCCCCCATACAAAACCTTGATCTTTTCTACCCCCGCTAATTTCACCCCAATTCCACTGTTTTGAAATACCAACTTCTGTCCTGGAAGTCCTTGGTGTCCTTGTGTTTTATACTTCTCCCACCCCCCCCCCCCCCCCCCTTCCCACGCCTCCTCCCCGCAAGCCCTCTCCCTGCTCTCAAATGTTGTATTTGTGTGCTTCCCCTTCTCTCCCCATCTTGTCTTCCGCTCCCTCTTTTTATATATTTAGTTTGTCTGGTTGATTTGTTTGTGAAGTAAATGTTAGCTCTTTCACGAGCATCGATTCAGTATACAAAAAAAAAAGAAGAAAAAAAAAGTAATATTAGCGAAAGGTTTAATTTAATATAACTAGGGCATGCCCGTACTATATATATGCCCGTACTATATATCTATCTAAAATTATATCCCCCCCCCTCTATTTACATGAAATGGTTTGGTTCATTCGCAACGCCAAAGCGAACGGCGAACGGCTTGCGAGTACAGTGACAATCCCCCCCTCTATTTACATGAATGGTTTGGTCCATTCGCAACGACCACAGAACCCCCCCCTCTATTTACATGCAATGGTTTGGTCCAAAGCGAACGGCTTCCGGAGTTTGGTAAAGCAATCGCCATCGCGTGCACAAACGCGCAGGAAAGCGAATGAATCGCAAATTCGTTTTTATTAGTTTTAAAACTTTATTAAAACATAGTTTAACGCCAACATAGTTTGCAAACGTGAAATAAATGAATACGCTCTCAAATGTGCCATCCGAGGCAGAGTGTGTCCTCCACGTTCGGCACACGCGATCGTTCGCTGCTCTCTGATTGGTTGAATCGTTTTTTGTACATAGCTCGGTAAGTAATTGTCCGATTAATATGAAACCTTGAAAAGGCACATCCTCGGGTCCCCAGCAATATACCTGGCAAGTTTCAAGTATATCGGACCGGTAGTTGTCGAGAAACAGCGGTCACAGACAAACAAACAAACGTACAGACAGACAGACAGAGATTACTGGAATTATAGATAGATATGGGTATATTCAATAATTTTGACATTATTTATTTAACAATATCTAAAAATTCATTTATAATATAGATCCTTTCTTTTTAAAGATTGGATTATGTGTATTCATCGGTGATAGTGGTTTAGATAAAATTGATTTATATTCATACTAGCAGAAGTACCCAGCATTGCCGGGCAGGGGAGGGGAGGGGTGAGGGGAGGGGAGGGGAACGGGGGGGGGAGGGGAGAAGAGGGGGGGGAGGGGAGAAGAGGGGGAGGGGGAGAGGGAGAGGTGGAGAAGAGGGGGAGGGGGAGAGGTGGAGAAGAGGGGGAGGGGGGGTGGGGGGTGAGGGATGGGAGGGGGAGGGGGGTGGGAGAGAGGAGGGGGGAGGGGAAAAGGGAGGGGGTTTGTCGATGGTGAAAAGTACCTTCATCGGCTTCATGGAGTCTCCGATCAGCGATTTTCCTTGCTCGGGAGGTTGGACGTGACAAATTTCTTTTCTTCGGTGCCTTTGCCTTTATCACAGTCAGTCTTCCAGTCACTCACTCGCAGACAAATTCAAAATACCAAATTCAAAATACTCGTAGACAAAATACCACGTTTACACGTGGTAAGAAACGACGCAAACACACGATTGCAACTCTGCATCGTGTCGTGGGCGTGGCCAACGTGGCCTCATGCTCCCAGGTGATTGGCTAACTCGAGCTCGAGAGAGCCATAATGCGCTACGTTATGGCAAAAAATATGGATCTGAAGATGAAAGGGAAAAAAACCTATGTGGTGTGAATGGCAATGTTCCTCGCTGAAATGTGAAAAAACGCAATCGCGCGGCAAGGAACATCACGTGATCGCTCTGAGCGATCGATTGCAACTCTGTGTCCTGTCGTGGGCGTGGCCAACGTGGCCTCATGCTCCCAGGTGATTGGCTAACTCGAGCTCGAGAGAGCCATAATGCGCTACGTTATGGCAAAAAATATGGATCTAAAGATGAAAGGGAAAAAAACCTATGTGGTGTGAATGGCAATGTTCGTCGCTGAAATGTGAAAAAAGGCAATTGCTTTTCGCTCTGAAATACGTGCGAACCACTGAACTAGTGTAGTGTTATAGTTCAGTGGTGCGAACGCGTAACTGAGTTAATGGCGGCAAGGAACATCACGTGATCGCTCTGAGCGAATCAGCGCGCTGCTCTGCGACCGGTCAGATTCCGTGCATTATATTCCTCGCTGAAATACGCTGAGGTAAAAATATGGTTAAAAAATATTTTAAAATCAATTTTTAGGTCGGCCATGTTCTTACCAGGCTCAATATCTGTGCCAAATATCAAGTACGTGAGCCTCTCCGTTTAGGAGTCTATCGGTAACATTACACACACACACACACACACACACACACACACACACACACACACACACACACACACACACACACACACACACACACACACTGTGTTTTATATATATATACTATATAGATATCAATAATCTTGTTCTCACAATGTAAAACAATTTATCCTGAGTAATATTCTGTAATGTTTGTTCAATATTTGCAATATTTGTTTTAATATCACTGCTTCATTATAAGTTACAATTAAATCTTTTATCCTATCTAATTTTCCACGAAGTACATCAAATTCCATTTTAAATTTATTAATTATTTCATTAATCAATGTTAATAACATCTATTTTTTCATTTAAGTTATTCATTTGTATTATAATTTTGTATTTGTATTGTATTGGGACATTTGTATATTTTTTTTTTTATATTTGTATTATAATTCTCATACTGTTAAATAAAAAATTCAATTTTTTAGTTTTATGATTATTTTAGTGAAATTTTGGAAATTTTAGGAAATTCGAGAAAATTGTGAAATCTGAACATATGGAAAATTGAGAAAATGTGAAAATAAACAATTAATTGGTCACTTCCGGTTTGTGGTGAGTCACTTCCTGTTTTTGAGTTGAGTCAGTTTTGGTTTGGGGTCAAGGGGGCAAAGGGAGTGGGGGAGGGTGGGGAATGTTGTCTGGTCTGGAGGAATGTTGTCTGGGATGGAGGTGGCCTGGCCGTCCCCTTTTCTCATCTACTAATATGTTCCAAATTTCAGCAACGTCTGTTTCCGCGTTCTTGAGTTTTAGGCCGGGAAAGAAATATTTCCGGTCTCTGGTCAGCGCGCGCATAGATTTTGATCCTACGCGTCAACAATATATATATATATATATTTTAATTTCCAACGGTACCTACAACAGCACGCGCCTGTTGTTGCCGGGCCGGCGCGCTATCTCGGGTAATACGGGTCTGTGAGGGTCGCCAATGATATCGACGTTCGCGCACGGTTCTCCACTACAAAACTACGTTTAGGTTGTCCAAATCCAACTAGCCGTTCCAAGGATATGAGTCGTGTTGTGTGCCGTGCCGTCATGAATCCAATCGGCTGGATATTGTCATTTATTGAAACGAAGACGTTCTATATCGGGTTCGTGTGAAGCAACCAGAAGGCCTAGAGAGCTGCGGGTGGTCTCCTTAGTGAGGCCTGGATCATATCTCGTATGTCATGAAGTTGTAAGTGTCTGTGTTAATCTGGTGGACTAGGAGAAGAGATCGTGGCAGACCATCGGCCTGTTAGACCACTTGCGCATGTGCAGTGTTGACGCGATCGACGCATTGGAATGTTTGACGGTACGTCGAGGCGATCTCGAGAACGAAATGGCAGTCTATAATATGCTTGAAGAACTTAATGATTTTCAGAATAAATACATTTTAAAATAACTTAAGCTTGTGTTCATTATTTACAAAAAGGCCTACCATTCCCATTTGCTGTCTTTAATTTCTCTCTGGATGGGGCCACGGCAGATGAGGAGGACCACAAGGCATGAGGACACAAAAAACAACACCTTTATATGTGCAATCAATGCTTTTCAGAAGAAAAAAAACAAAAAAAACCGCATCGCTGCATCAATTCTGGAACGTTGGTCTGACCAGAGACCAGCAATATATTTTTTTCGGCCTTATCAAGAAAACCCTCAAATTCACGTTGGTGTCTGTCAGTCCGTCCAACCGTCCGCCCAAAATGTGTTGGCGCCCATATCTCAAGGGCTATACATTGAAACTAGCTGAAACTTGGAATATACATCGGCCAATAGGTCTAGTTAATGGCTTTCAGAACAAATTCCACCAAAGTGCCATAGCTTTTGCTTTAAAATTAAATATATATAAATATATACATACACACACACACACACACACACACACACACACACACACACACACACACACATATATATATATATATATATATATATATATATATATATATATATATACAGGGGGCTGCAAAAGTAGGTATACAGTAATGAAAAACAAAACGTGTGCACAAAACGTATTTTATTGATTGTACAAGCATATCAATAATAACATAATAATAAACATTATCAATAATAAACATATTAATCCCTCAAATGTTCAAACTGTTTGCCCCCGGCATTCACACACTCCACTCGAGTCGAGTCGAGTGTGGACACCAATGCACACTCTGGCACAAAGGTCTTTATCAGCATCAATTTCCTGGCAAGCCTCCCGTATGAACTGTATCATGGCATCAACAGAACGTGGCTTGCGTGCGAAAACCCTGTCTTTTACACATCCCCAGAACAAGAAGTCCATAGGGGTGAGATCCGGCGAACGTGGTGGCCAGTCAACGGCTCCCCGACGTCCAATCCACCTGTTGGGAAATTCTTTGTCAAGTAGTGCACGCACAGTGAGTGCGAAGTGCGGTGGCACCCCATCCTGCTGAAAGTAGAAGTCGTCCTGCTGCTGTTGTTCGCGTACCTGTGGTATGATTGTATCCGTCAGCATGTTCAGATACACGTGTTGATCGACAGTCCTGTGTAGAATGATAGGTCCAACGACACCTTCGCAGGACAGGCCAGCCCACACTGTCACCCCAGGTTGATTGAGCTGTTACTCAATCGTGACTTTAGGGTTTTCAGTTGCGAAGTACACACAATTTTGCCGATTAACGGCACCCGATAGCTTAAAGTTTACTTCATCGGACCACACGATTTTGCGCAGAATGCAGTCACCCTCTCGTTCCTCGTTCAGGATGGCTTCGCAAAATTGTAAACGCCGATCCGAGTCATCCTCTAATAAACCATGTATCAATCGTGGCACGTACATTTTCAGTCCTGCACGGTGCATCAAACGACCCAACGATCTGCGTTCAATACCCAATTCAGATGACGCCCTGTTTTTCAATTTCTGAGGGCTCTGGGTAAATGCCAGGGCAACTTGCATTGCATTCTCTGGTGTTGTCACGGTGACTGGTCGACCACTCTTCGGCGAGTTGTGGATAGACCCCGTCCTCTCAAATTTGTCACGTATCCGGTAAATCGTGAGCCTCGTTGGTGGAGGCGATGCAAATGTTTCTCGCCACTGCTCTCGCACACGTTCACTATTCTCTGTCTTCCAGTACTGTTTCAAAATCCATTTGCGCTCCTCGTCCGTTGAATTACCAGCCATCGTTAAATTTCCACTTCACCTGCAAATAATAGATGTATTATAGAAAACATGACGAAAATAAAAACATTAAAAATGGTAATAATGATTTTAATGAATTAAATGAATACAAGTATTAAATGAATCCTAGCACCACTATTATAATACTGGTAATACTGGTATTATAATCCTTACTGTATACCTACTTTTGCAGCCCCCTGTATATACATATGTATATATTGTTATGGTTTTTTAGAACCTTCACATGTAAATTTAGTAGTAAATTCCCTTATAAATGACCCCTGTGTACATGTCCCCTTAATTGGCTGTTAATTAAAGATTGCACCTTAGTTAGTCCATGTACAACATGTAGGACACTTTAGGACCTCTCTATAGTTATGTCATTATTATGTGTTCCAGGTAAAGCTGTGTTTCCAATAGTTGACTCTACGTTGCATCAATCAAATAAGATAGGCCCCATTTGGTCCATTTGCTCTCCCTCTCCCAATTGTGGTACTCGCCTCTGCCAGCCGCAGTCGCGTCAGCGCTCGCCCCAGACGCCATTGCCCATGTGCTCAAGAACGGAGAAGAAGGGGGGAGGAGCCGCCGGATCACGGGCGTGGCACCTCATCGTCATCAAAGGTGGAGTCAGCGAGCCCTTAACCACCAACCAGGGCTGAGGTGAGCCCGCCGATGGGCGTGTCCCCATGAACCGCGGCTTGATCGCGAAGCGTGTAATATAAGCGCCAGCGCAAGCCTTTTGAGAGTGGAGTTGAGTTGGAGTAAGAGAGAGTCACGGAGGCGAGGAGACAGAGACTCGGGGGAAGGCGCAAGGTACGAGTGAGAAGACTGCGCTGGGGAACTCCTTTTTGCATGAACTGCACGACCTGTACGAGGGAGAGAGTGGTCGACGCAGTACGTACACGTCCCAGTTTCCCCCGCTATATTCGTAAGGTCCGGTCGCGCGCCAACGCCACGAAGGCGCCTACCATTTTTCGCCGCTGAACCGGAGCGTGGACGTTCGAACGGGACCTCAACGTCGTGCCACCGGCCCCGGACCTTCCTCCCGAACCATCGGCCTGGATTCTTCTCCCCCTGCCATCTTTACCAATGCCATTTCCTCCCATTCGTGTAAGTGTGTTCGTTCTGTCTGTATTGTCCTGGGTATAAGTAAGACTGTTTAAGGATTTGCTCTGTGTCTTCTTCTTCTTCTGTAAATTACTTTCGTTCCTTCTCTTTCTTTAGTTTTGTGTAAATAGATAATAAATACCTGTTCCTCCTCTTACTTTGGTTTCTGTCTCGTCCGATCGTCTTCGTGTTTTCCCTATTGAATATCTGTGGCACGATTTCGGCAGAACCGCTTATGAATCGGGTTCGTCTATTGCTAACGGCTCGAACCTCGGATTGCTAAACCGCTCGGCAATTACCATCTTGTCCGGGATTCGAGCGGGGCCATCCACCTCCTTTGGGGAGGGATTGGCGGAGGTGTCCGGGAATCCCTTGACCAATCACCTTGGCCAATCCCACCCCACAAAAAGAGCAGGATAGTTCCAGGAACGGAGACGTCCAGCTTAACAAGACAAGGGGATTAACCCCCCTTGCTAAGGGGAGTGCCGTACCCTGGTTCCGTAACAATATATTTATACATACACACTTTATACCTCTTTAGTATGTTATTACTGCACATCGGATTTTTATGTGAAAAAATAAAAAAAATTTTTTCACATAAAACGGCTTTTTTGCGCGCAAAAAAATAATTTTGCTATTTTCGGAGAAAAAAAGAATTTCGCCCTTTTTCGGGAAAAATAAAATAAAATGCCCTTTTTGGTCGAAAATGTCTGGCAACGCTAAAAAAATTAGGGAATTTTTCGAAATTTTAAACTGCGATCGAAATTTGTAACTGCGATCGAAATTTTTAACTGCGATCGATCTCAAAAACAAAACGTTGCGTCCACTTGCGTGCGTTGCGTCCCCAGCGTGTACAGCAGTGAGGCGGTGTACTACAGTGAGAGAGTGTACACAAAGTGTGAACAAGTCTCCTATCAAGATGAGTGCTGCTCTTCGTGACAAGTGGCTGAAGGAATTCAACGCTGGCGGCGATGGGGCCACCTTCAAGTACGTGTCGAGTGACACGGCTTTCTGTCGAGCTTGTGAAAAGACTTTCCAGGCGAAGCAGAAGTCTGAGCTGGCCCAACATGTCCGAGGAGACCGCCACAAGAGCAACTTGGCCTTGAAGAAGAAGAGGACGGTCACGCAAGCCACCATGGAGGACTTTGGTGGTGGAAAGAGGCACAAGTGCGACGTCGTGGCTCAGGAGCTGTGCCAGGCCATGCTGGCCGCTGGCATCCCATGGTTGAAATTGGAAAACCCTGCCCTCCGGTCGTTCCTGGAGAAGCACATCACTCTCCAGATCCCCGATGAAAGCTGGATTCGAAAGCACTACCTCGACAAGTGCTACGACGAGGCCTTGGCGGGGATCCGTGCCGACCTCGGACAGCAGCCCATCTGGCTGTCCGTCGACGAGACGACCGATTTGGCAGGTCGATATGTGGCCAACATCATCGCGGGACGCTTGTCCAAGGAGGGGTACTTTCGTCCCCACCTCGTCCAGTGCATGTTTCTGGAGAAGACCAACTCCGGGGAGATCGTGCGTGCAGTCAATGACACGCTGCGCTATCTTTGGCCTGATTTCAAGCCGGAGTGCCTCAAGGTCCTCGTCAGCGACGCTGCGGCCTATATGATCAAGGCCGGCCATGCCCTGAAGGAACTCTTCCCAGACTTGCTGCATGTGACTTGCGTTGCCCACGCGCTCCACCGTGTCTGCGAGACAGTCCGAGAAATGTTCAAGGATGTCAACGACCTGAATGCCACGACGAAGAAGGTGTTCGTCAAAGCCCCATCGCGTGTTGTCTTTTGGAAGGAGCAGCAGCCCAATCTTTCTCTCCCCCCGGAGCCCATTCTGACTCGGTGGGGGACGTGGATCGACGCCGCGGTGTTTTACGCCGAGCACTTCGAGGCCGTCAAGGACATTGTGGACCAGCTGAATGATGACGACGCGATGGCAATCCGGAGTGCCAAGGACCTGTTCGGAAAGGCAGACATCAAGCTCAGTTTGATCTTCTTAAATGCCCACGTGTCGTTCATCCCGAAGATCCTTAAGCAGCTGGAGGAGGCCGGCATGGAGCTGGCCAAGGCCTTCCAGCTCCTTGATCAGGCCAAGGAGGAGCTCGAAAAGATCCGAGGCTGCCGTAAGGAGATCCTGCTCACCAAGTTCAAGGCGGTGCTGCAGCGCAATCCCGACATTGGTGTGCTGAGGACAGTGGCTTTGATCCTGGATGGAGATCAGCACGGATCTGAGGTTGGTGTGCCGGCTGGAGTCAAGCTTGCTGACATCCCCCTCTTGAGGTACTGCCCCATCGTCAGCGTCGACGTGGAAAGGTCCTTCTCCGTCTGCAGAAACGTCCTCACCGACCGCCGACACCGCCTCACCAAGGAGAACATTACCAAGATAATGATTTCAAACACCTACTTTAACCGTTCCTAAAAGGGTCTTGTCAATTTCTTCTAGTCCTCTACTTATCAAACAATGCGGTTGCAATAAAGGTACCTGAACGTCATTTTTAACCTGTTTACTAGCCCAGAGTGCTTAATGTTGTGCAGGAAAAAGCTTACCATTTTTTGTTCTTTTTTTGACTGATTTTTAAAAAACATGGTAATAATAAAAAATGAATAAAACGGGGGAAAAAAATATTTCGGGATTTTTTCACATAAAAAAAAAAAAATTCCGCTTTTCAAAACATAAAAGGCCTATTTTCTTGCGTCCACTTGCGTGCGTTGCGTCCCCAGCGTGTACAGCAGTGAGGCGGTGTACTACAGTGAGAGAGTGTACACAAAGTGTGAACAAGTCTCCTATCAAGATGAGTGCTGCTCTTCGTGACAAGTGGCTGAAGGACTTCAACGCTGGCGGCGATGGGGCCACCTTCAAGTAACATAAAAATCCGTAGTCTAGACTTATTACTAAAACCTAACGTGCTGGCCCAATGGTCTAGATGACAAAGCATCAGACTCTAGATCTGGGAATTGTGGGTTCAAGTCCCATCTGCGTTCAATAATTTTTTTTTCCCCTTACTTTTTCAAGTCTTTTATATTTTCTTGAATAAAGTCTTCCATGATGAACAAATGCGTTTTGTTTCTTATTAAAAACTTAACTATTCTTAAACCTGATTTTCAGCATCATTATGAGTATTGTCCCACATCAAATTGTTTATTGTATGGAAATACCAATCAGCCTGCTCCCAATGATCAGCAAAGTCATGGAATCCATCATTGCTTTGGATATTAAATCTTTCCTCTTCTCCAATGGCTTGATCTCTGATCATCATTTGGATTCAGACCAGGTCACTCTACTCTGGACATGCTGCTTCTGCTGTCTCAACAATGGATATTGAGGTCCTCAATGCCAAACAGGAAATCAGAGCTGTCTCCCTTGACATATCACGTGCCTTCGATATGGTCTGCACCCCGCTCTATATCACGTGCGGCACCCCACTCTGCTCACCAAACTCTCCTCCTATGGTATCCATGGAAATCTCAACGCATGGCTTGTGGAATTCCTCTCTGGTTGTAGCCAACGTGTGGCCCTGAATGCATTTCTGTAATCTCCCCTTCCTGTTCAGGCTGGAGTTCCCCAAGGCAGTGTTCTGGGCCCTGTGATTTTTCTAGTCTTCATCAATGATTTCTCCGACTCTCTGGAAAATCCTCTCTATCTCTTTGCTGAAGACTCCACTCTCTGCTGCTCCATTCCTTATCCCACAGATCGGCAGTCTGTATCCTCCTCACCCTCTGCAGACCTGGAGAAAATCACAGACTGGTCACACAAGTGGAACATGTCTTTCAATCCGGACAAATCTCACACTCTCACCATGTCCCTCCGAAAAGACCGACTGGACAACGCTCCCATCTACTTTCTGAACAATCCTCTCCAATAAGTTCTGTCACTCAAGCTTTTGGGTCTCACTATCTGCCATGATCTTTCCTGGGAAAACCACATATCCAAGCTGGCCTCCAAAGCCAGTCGCCGACTGGGCATCCTCCGTCGTGCGAATTCCTTCCTTGGCACACCTGAGCTCCTCACCACATACAAGGCTTTCATCCGCAGCTCAATGGAATACTGTTCTCCCCTCTGGGCTGGTGCTCCTGCCTCACACCTAGCTCGGCTTCACGCTGTTGAAACCAAAGCTTTCAGAATCATTGGAATCTCCCGCGATGAAGCTAACTCCGGGGGCCTTTCACTCACTCACCGCAGGCAGGTTGGTGGTCCTTCTGTTTTCTTCTGACTCCACTCTGGCCTAGCCCCACCAGCTCTGTCTGTGCTCTGTCGCAAGTACTCTTACAGGTCGCACATGATCTGCCAGCAACCCTCTTCTGGTGAAACTGCCAAAATCAAGAGTCTCTGCTCACCTTCACTCTTTCATTCCTCTTTACTCCCACCTCTGGAACAAACTCCCTCACTCTCTTCAATCCCACTCCTCCCTCCAGGTCTTTAAAACAGCTATTCACCACCATCTCCAGTCTTGTCCTCGCCCATCCAAAACCTTGATCTTTTCTACTCCCATTAATTCACCCCAGATCCACTTTTCTGAAATACCGACTTCTTTCCTGGACGTCTTGGACACTTGGCGCATGCGCAAGATCCACTGTTCTGAAATACCGACTTCTTTCCTGGAAGTCTTGGCCACTTGGTGCATGCGCAAGATTGGAGGTCACGTTTTTTCGAAGCTGTCCATGCGCTCACGCTTCGAAGTTAAGTAATTTTTCACAATTGTGTTTTTGTCGAAACTGTATCTATCTTTCGGTGTGTGTACCTATAGTGGCCTTTAGTAAGATTCTCAATGTTAATTTTTCATACATGTATACAAAATCGTCGGTTAATTAGTGCCGCGTATTCTGAGGCCTAGTTGGCTACCGTGTCCGACCTTGAGGCTTTGTTTTTCTCTCAGCGGTTCGGCGATTGCGCTGCAATTACTTTCGTTCTCTGTTTTTGTCCCAGTCTTTCACCCCATACTTCCTTGTTTAAAATCTCAACTCAAAAAAAAAAAAAAATTTCCTTCTCTGTTCTTATTCGTTTATTCGTTGTTCTTATTTGTTCGTTCGTTCTTCGATCACGTTGTTCGTGATCAAGTGATCACGTTGTTAAAAATGTTTCAACTTCCCCCTGAAGAACTGTATTCTGTCATATATGATAACACCTTTTTCTTCTTCTTCAAAAAAGGATGCTCACCAAATCTATTCATTCCAAAAAAAAAATCCATCTCTTACAGTTCCTTTTTTCTACATTCCCGAAACTCTCCTGCACTCCACCCCTCCTTCAGCGTCCTCAAACGTATTTTTGACTCGAAGGTCTCAAGAAACTCATTTTGCAATAAATGTTCGTTTCCCATTAATCGTACCCTTTTCAAAATCCAATCTCACCCCTCCCCTCCAAATCTTCCCCATCACCGCTTCCCTCCAAAACTTCCCCATCACCCCTCCCCTCCAAAACTTCCCCATCACCCCTCCCCTCCAAATCTACCCCCTTGGCCCTCCCCTCCAAATATTCCCCATCACCCATCTCTTTCAAATATTCCCCCTTGCCCCTCCCCTCCAAATCCTCCCCATCACCCATCCCTTTCAAATCTTCCCCCTTGCCCCTCCCCTCCAAATCTTCCCCATCACCCCTTCCCTCCAAATCTTCCCTATCACCCATCTCTTTAAAATATTCCCCCTCCCCTCCAAAACTTCCCCATCACCCCTCCCCTCCAAATCTACCCCCTTGCCCCTCCCCTCCAAATATTCCCCATCACCAATCTCTTTCAAATATTCCCCCTTGCCCCTCCCCTCCAAATCTTCCCCATCACCCATCCCTTTCAAATCTTCCCCCTTGCCCCTCCCCTCCAAATCTTCCCCATCACCCCTTCCCTCCAAATCTTCCCTATCACCCATCTCTTTAAAATCTTCCCCCTTGCCCCTCCATTCCAAATCTTCCCCATCACCCCTTCCCTCCAAAACTTCCCCATCACCCCTCCCCTCCAAAACTTCCCCATCACCCCTCCCCTCCAAATATACCCCCTTGCCCCTCCCCTCCAAATCCTCCCCATCACCCATCTCTTTCAAATCTTCCCCCTTGCCCCTCCCCTCCAAATCTTCCCCATCACCCATCCCTTTCAAATCTCCCCCCTTGCCTCTTCCCTCCTAAACTCCCCCCACACCCCTCCCCTCCAAGACTCTCCCTCGCTCCTCCCCTCCTAGACTCCCCTCTCACCCCTCCTCCTAAAAGCGTCCTACCCGCTTCTTCCCCCTTCCAACTTTCACCTTCATCTCCCCCAACCTTCTGCCTCACTCTTCCCCCTCCTCAAATAACACCTCACTGTGCCTCACCCAATCACCATCAAACCTTTTGTCCGCCCCATTCTTCCCTTTCTCCAAGCTATTCTGAAATCTGACACACCTTCAACAGCCCTCCTTACCTCTTCCTCCTCTTCCACATCTTACCCTACCCCTCCCCCCCCCCCTGTTCTGTATCCGATGCTCCCCCTTCCTCTTCATTAACGGTATGGACCTCAAACATCCGGGGCCTTCGCTCAAACTTGATTGATCTCTCCATACAGGTTGCTTCTGACAAACCAGACGTGATCTGCTTAACAGAAACTTTCCTCCTTCATGATGTCTGATTCCTTGGTATATCTCCCAGGTTACTCCCTCCTCCGGTATGATAGACCTGAGCCTCGTCCTGGAGGTGGAGTTGCTATCTTTATAAAAAAAACTATCTTCCTCACTTGCCCTGCACTGCCCTCTCTCCACCTCACCCCCAGGAATACCTTTGGCTACGATTTCCCCTTCGCTCCCACCTTTTGTTCATATGTGTGTTGTACCGTCCACCAAACAGTGATGACTCCATCTACATCTCGCTGTCTGATAATATGGACCAACTTCTATCTACCCATCCCAACTCTCTCTTCCTCATATGTGGTGATTTCAATTGTCACCATGCCAGTCGGCTGGGTGTGGGTACCTCTCTCACCAGCCATGGCTCTTCAGTAAAGGACTTCTGCGACTCACTGGGACTGACACAATCTGTCAATTTCCCGACCCAGATCTCAGTCAACGGAGCATCTTCTCTTCTGGAATTGGTTATGACGAACTTCCCTGAAAATGTCTGCTGCTCTTCTTCTGCTCCAATCGGCTCATCTCTTATCTTCGGCTCATCTCAAGTGCTTTTTCTGGTCTTCATCAACGATCTCTCTGACTCTCTTGAAAATCCTCTCTATCTCTTTGCTGATGACTCCACTCTCTGCCGCTCCATTCCTCTTCCCTCAGATCGGCAGTCTGCAGCCTCCTCACTCTCTGAAGACTTGGACAAAATCACAGACTGGTCAAACAAGTGGAACATGTCTTTCAATCCTGACAAATCTCACACTCTTACTATGTCTCTCCGAAAAGATCGACTGGACAACCCTCCCATCTACTTTCTCAAAAATCCTCTCCAAGAAATTCTGTCGCTCAAGCTTTTGGGTCTCACTATCTGCCATGATCTTTCTTGGGAAAACCACATTTACAAGCTGGCCTCCAAAGCCAGTCGCCGACTGGGCATCCTCCGTCGTGCGAAGTCCTTCCTCGGCACACCTGAGCTCTTCACCACATACAAGGCTTTCATCCGCAGCTCAATGGAATACTGTTCTCCCCTATGGGCCGGTGCTCCTGCCTCACACCTAGCTCGGCTTCACGCTGTTGAAACCAAAGCTTTCAGAATTATTGGAATCTCCCGCGATGAAGCTATCTCTGAGGGCCTTTCACTCACTCACCGCAGGCAGGTAGGTGGTCTTTCTGTCTTCTACCGACTCCTCTCCGGCCTTGCACCCCCAGCTCTCTCTGTGCTCTGTCCCCCAAATATTCCTGCAGGTCACACAAGATCTGCCAGCAACCCTCTGATGGTTAAACTGCCGAAATATCGGCTCTCTGCTCACCTTCACTCTTTCATTCCTCTTTTCTCCCGCCTCTGGAACAAACTCCCTCACTCCCTTCAATCCCACTCCTCCCTCCAGGTCTTTAAAACAGCTGTTCACCACCATCTCTTATGTTCCCCCATCCAAAACCTTGATCTTTTCTACCCCCGCTAATTCACCCCAGATCCACCTTGTTTGAAATTCCAACTTCTTTCCTGGAAGTCCTGGCAGTGTCCATATGTTTTATACCTTTCCCACCGCCCCCTTCCCATGCCCCCCCCCCCAAAGCCCTCGCCCTCTCTCAGATCTCTCGATGTCTCCATGTCTCTCGGTCCCTGCTCTCAAATGTTGTGTTTGTGTCCTTCCCCCTCTCTCCCCATCTTGGCTACCGCTCCCGATGTTATATGTTTTATGTGTCGGTTTGTCTTTCTGTGTGATTAATGTTCGCTCTTTCACGAGCCTCGATCTTGTATGCAAAAAAAAACAAAAAAATAATAATAATAAAACTGATCATGTGCTTGTTAAAGTGGACATCTCTCTGACCATTCTCAGAGAGCCTCCTTAGAGTCGACGAGTCTGGCATTTCACTCAGGCCAACTGGCACGGTCTTCAAGCAGCCATCAATCATCTGGACTGGTCTCCCATCTCTACCGCCTCTGACATCAACTCATCCTGGGAATTCTTCCAAAGTAAATTGCTCTCTCTCATGCACAGATTTATCCCATCTCATCTTCAGGTGTCATACCTGTTGTGAAAAATCAACCAGATCCACAACTCGTCCCATAGATAGGTTTAATTTCAATTAGATCGTAACATCATCCTGTAAAATACACCATGCAACATATATGTCAGGATCAAGGCATCATATGAGAAAGATTGGATATATCAGTCAAAGCAAGCAAGCCTAGAATATAAGTGGGTACGTACCATTCAATTCTACATGTCATTGTATAAAGTCGCAGGAGTGGCCTCGAGTCGCGGACATCCCGAGGTCTTATAGACACCGCCCAGTGGTTTAAGTGAGCGTCACACCTGGGTTCAACTTACATTTTCACCACAATACCCTTCCTCCCGTCCATGGTACACGGAATCTTGTGGTGAGGCTGTTGCCCAGAAACAACTTGTTTTCGTCTCCTGGAAAGCAAATCCAACGGAAGGTAATCTCATTACCTTTCACAAAGCCCACAACAAGTGTGTGTCCACCCTCAGGAGAGCCAGGAAACAATATCTCTCCGTTCTCAAGACCGAAATCTCTTATCTGTCTCCCTCTTCCAAATCCTGGTGGCGTCTGGTCAAATTTGTTTCTGGTGTTTGTTCCCACTCCATCCCCTCCCTCACCTCAAACGGCTGCACGGCTGAATCCGCACGTGAAAAAGCTGAATGCCTCAACTCCGTGTTTGCCTCTAAATCTTGTGTCCCAAACCCATCCCTCTCTGTACCCACTGTACCCAGTCGTACCCAGCTGCTCCTGGACTCTGTGTCCTTTCCTCCTGATAAGGTGGAAAAGTTTCTGTCAACTCTTGACTCTGATTCTGCAACTGGACCTGGCGGCATCAGCCCACGGGTCCTAAAATCCTGTTCTTCCGCTTTTTCACTCCCTCTCTCTGTTCTCTTCACCCTCTCTTTTGCTCAAGGTCATCTGCCATCTGCTTGGAAATCAGCCAACATCACCGCTTTGCACAAAAAGGTGCAAAAACAGATCCTAGCAACTACAGACCAATCAGCCTTCTCCCAATTATCAGCAGTCATGGAATCCATGATTGCTTCAGATATGAAATCTTTCCTCTTCTCCAATGGCTTGATCTCTGATCATCAATTTGGTTTCAGACCTGGTCACACTACTCTGGACATGCTGCTTCTGCTTTCTCAACAATGGATGGAGGTCCTCAATGCCAAACAGGAAATCAGAGCTGTCTCCCTTGACATATCACGTGCCTTCAATATGGTCTGCACCCCGCTCTATATCACGTGCGGCACCCCGCTCTGTTCACCAAACTCTCCTCCTTTGGTATCCATGGAACTCTCCACACATGGCTGGCGGACTTCCTCTCTAGTCGTAGTCAACGTGTGGCCCTGAATGGGTTTCTCTCATCTCCTCTTCCTGTTCAGGCTGGAGTTCCCCAAGGCAGTGTTCTGGGCCCTGTGCTATTTCTGGTCTTCATCAATGATCTCTCTGACTCTCTTGAAAATCCTCTCTATTTCTTTGCTGATGACTCTACTCTGTCGCTCCATTCCTCATCCCTCATATCGGCAGTCTGCAGCCTCCTCACTCTCTGCAGACCATGACAAAAATCACAGACTGAGCAAACAAGTGGAACATGTCTTTCAACCCTGACAAATCTTACACTCTTACGATGTCTCTCCGAAAAGACCGACTGGACAACCCTCCCATCCACTTTCTGAATAATCCTCTCCAAGAAGTTCTGTCACTCAAGCTTTTGGGTCTCACTATCTGCCATGATCTTTCCTGGGAAAACCACATTTCAAATCTGGCCTCCAAAGCCAGTCGCCGACTGGGCATCCTCTGTCGTGTGAAGTCCTTCCTTGGCACACCTGAGCTCCTCACCACATACAAGGCTTTCATCCGCAGCTCAATGGAATACTGCTCTCCCCTCTGGGCTGGTGCTCCTGCCTCACACCTAGCTCGTCTTCACGCTGTTGAAACCAAAGCGTTCAGAATCATTGGAATCTCCCGCGATGAGGCTAACTCCAAGGGCCTTTCACTCATTCACGGCAGGCAGGTTGGTGGTCTTTCCGTCTTCTACCGACTCCTCTCTGGCCTTGCCCCCCCAGCTCTCTCTGGGCTCTGTCCCCCAAATATTCCCACAGGTCGCACAAGATCTGCCTGCAACCCTCTTATGGTTAAACTGCAAAAATCAAGACTCTCTGCTCACCTTCACTCCTTCATTCCTCTTTTCTCCCACCTCTGGAACAAACTCCCTCACTCTCTTCAATCCCACTCCACCCTCCAGGTCCTTAAAACAGCTGTTCACCACCATCTCTTATCTTCCCCCATCCAAATCCTTGATCTTTTCTACCCCCGCTAATTTCACCCCAAATCCACTTTTTTTAAATACCAACTTCTGTCCTGGAAGTCCTTGGTGTCCTTGTGTTTTATACTTCTCCCACCCCCACCCCCCCCCCCTTCCCACGCCTCCTCCCCCCAAGCCCTTTCCCTCGCACACATCTCCCTGCTCTCAAATGTTGTGTTTGTGTGCTTCCCCTTCTCTCCCCATCTTGTCTTCCGCTCCCTCTTTTTATATATTTTGTTTGTCTGGTTGATTTGTTTGTGAAATAAATGTTAGCTCTTTCACGAGCCTCGATTCAGTATACAAAAAAAAAAGAAAAAAAAGTCCTAGCAGTGTCCATGTGTTTTTTTTACCTCTCCCACCTCCCACCCTCCTTCCCACGCCTCCTCCCCCCATGCTCTCTCCCTCCCACAGATCTCCCGATGTCCCTGCTCTCAAATGTTCTACTTGTTTGCTTCCCCCTCTCTCCCCATTTGTCTCTCGCTCCCTTTTTATGTCTTATATGTCCGTTTGTTTTTTTTGTCATTAATGTTAGCTCTTACACGAGCTTCGATTTTGTATACAAAAAAAATAAAATAATAATTATAATAATAAATAAATATCAACCAATCAACCGAAATCAAATCAAATCAACTGATCTTTTTTTCCACTATCTGATCCCCGGGCCCTTGCCAGAGAAGCCGACAAGATCTCCGCCGCAGGACAGCGCATCGCAGCGGCGACATGGGACCCACCGCCGTCCGACGCAACACCCATGGCGCCCGAGCACCCGGCACGGTCGACGGCCGAACTGCGGACGCAATTGGCGGCCGCTCTACCGAGCCGACCGCCTCCAGCACGACGACCGAGGCCTCCACCTGACCAAGCGTGGTGTTACTATCATGCCAGGTTCGGACAGAAGGCCCGGACATGCCGACCCCCGTGCACCTTCGGCAGGCCGGGAAACGGCCGGGCCGGCGTTCATTACCAGCCATGAGCGCCGGCCACACGGGCAACTTACTGTTCATCACGGATAAAGCGTCCGGACGGCGCTTCCTGTGCGACACCGGCGCCCAACTGAGCGTCATACCCGCCTCTGACCAGGACAGGCAATCCGCGGTTTGCGGCCCCTCCTTGGTTGCGGCCAACGGATCGACTATCCGCACCTTCGGCCCGCGCAACGTCACCCTCTGCTTCGGCGGCCAACGCTTTGCTTGGACGTTTGTAACCGCCAACGTGCCCGTGGCTCTGCTAGGCGCCGACTTCCTCTGCGCACACGGACTGCTGGTGGACGTCCAACGGCGTCGTTTAATCAACGCTGAAACCTTCAGCTACCTGGTATGCACATTGAGCAGCTCCGCGCCGACCGCGCTAGCATGCACCGTCCCGGCGGCGAACGAGTTTGCTCGCCTGCTCACGGAGTTCCCGGCCCTCACGCGGCCGACGTTTTCGGCCGTCGCAGTACGGCATGGGATCGAGCACCACATACCAACCACGGGCCCGCCGGTCTACACCAGGACCCGCCGCCTCGACCCAGCCAAGCTCGCCGTAGCGAAGGCCGAATTCGACGCGTTGGAGCACCTCGGCATCGTGCGGCGCTCCGATAGCACGTGGGCCTCGCCACTGCACATCGTGCCCAAGCCGGGGGGTGGATGGCGCCCGTGTGGCGACTACCGCCGTCTTAATGACGCTACCACCCCCGACAGGTACCCGATCCCGCATATCCAAGACTTCTCCGCCCGTCTGGCGGGACGGGTCATTTTTTCGAAAATTGATCTCATACGGGGATATCACCAGGTACCTGTCAGGGCGGCCGACGTCCCTAAAACGGCAGTCATCACGCCGTTCGGCTTATTCGAATTCTTGCGGATGCCGTTTGGTCTCAAGAACGCGGCTCAGGCGTTCCAGCGCTTGATGGACGGCGTGCTGCGTGACCTGCCGTTCCTTTTCGTTTACCTGGACGACATCCTCGTCGCCAGCACGTCCCGGGCCGAGCACCTCCTCCACCTCCGAACACTGTTCGGGCGCCTCAGCGAGCACGGCCTCATCGTCAACCCGGCCAAATGCCACTTCGGCACGACGGCCGTTGATTTTTTGGGCCACCACATCACCAAGAACGGGGCCGTGCCGCTGCCAACCAAGGTCGAGGCCATCACCACGTTCCCGCGTCCCCGCACCATAAAGGCCCTGCAGGAATTCCTGGGAATGGTGAATTTTTATCACCGCTTCGTGCCCCGCGCTGCTCACCTCATGCGGCCCCTCTATGAAGCCCTCCGGGGCAAGCCGGCCAAGCACGACATCGCCTGGTCCGCAGCAATGGATGCGGCCTTCCAACGCTCAAAGCGGGCCCTCGCCGACGCAACACTGCTCGCTCACCCGGTGCTCAACGCTCCCATCGCCCTCACCACGGATGCCTCCGACTACGCGGTGGGCGCCGTACATGAGCAATGGGTGAACGGGGTTTGGCAGCCACTCGCTTTTTTCAGCCGGCAGCTCCGGCCGAACGAGCTCAAATACAGCACGTTTGACCGGGAGCTCCTCGGTCTACACCTGGCCGTCCGCCATTTCCGCCACCTCCTGGAGGGCCGACCTTTCACGGCGTTCGTCGACCACAAGCCGTTGGTTTACGCAATGGCCAAGGTCACGGAGCCATGGTCGGCCCGCCAACAGCGCCACCTCTCCGCCGTGTCGGAGTTTACCACGGACATCCGGCACGTCGCCGGCAAAAACAACGCCGTGGCCGACTGTCTTTCCCGGGCCAGCGCGAACGCGGTCCACCTGGGCGTGGATTTTGTGCTTATGGCGGCGGACCAAACCACCGACACCACGGTGCAAGCCCTCCGGGCGGCGGACACGGGCCTCCGCCTGGCCGACATCCCCTGCGCGGACACTGTCCTGCTCTGCGACGTCTCCCAAGGCCAGCCTCACCCCATCATGCCCGTCACCTGGCAACGCCGCATCTTCGCCTCCCTCCACGGCCTTTCCCACCCGGGCCGGAAAGCTTCCCAGAAGCTGGTGTCGGCGCGTTTTGTCTGGCACGGCCTTCGTCGGGACGTCCGCGATTGGACCAGCACCTGCACGGCCTGCCAACGGGCCAAGGTCCACCGACACACCCAGGCCCCGCTGGCACCTTTCACCGTGCCCGAACGACGTTTCGACCACGTCAACGTGGATCTGGTGGGCCCCCTCCCCCCGTCACGGGGGTTCACACACCTGCTCACCATGGTGGACAGGACCACCAGGTGGCCGGAGGCCGTTCCCCTCGTCTCCACCACCACCGCCGACGTGGCGCAGGCTTTCATCGCCACCTGGGTCGCCCGCTTCGGCGCACCGGCGGACATCTCGTCAGACCGCGGACCACAGTTCACCTCCGAGCTGTGGGGCGCGGTCGCCCGCAACTTGGGGGTCAAGCTCCACCGTACTACGGCCTACCACCCCCAAGCAAACGGGTTGTGCGAGCGATTCCACCGCTCCATGAAGGCCGCGCTCATGGCCGGCCTTCAAGACGGCGGTTGGGCCGACCGGCTGCCGTGGGTCCTTTTGGGCCTTCGCACGGCCCCCAAGGAGGACCTCCAGGCGTCCACCGCCGAGCTTGTCTATGGCCAGGTGCTACGCGTCCCGGGCGAATTCATGCCCGACGCTACCAGTCCCTGGTCCGCAGCTCACCAGCGCTCGGACCTCCAGGAGGCCGCCCGACGGTTTGCCCCCGTGCCAACATCCCACCACGGTGACCCCCAGTCCTACGTCCCCCCAGCACTCCGCACAGCGGAGTATGTTTTTGTGCGTCACGACGCACATCGGTGGCCACTCCAGCCGCCGTACGACGGGCCCTTCCGGGTGCTGCGACGGGACGACAAGTCGTTCGTCATCGACATCGGCGGCAGGTCGGACCGGATTGCAGTGGACCGCCTCAAGCCGGCGCACGTGGACGTCGACCACCCACCACGGGTGGCCCTTCCGCCGCGGCGAGGCCGCCCCCCTTCCACGGTGCCCCCCACTCGACCGCCCACCACCTCACCGGACCCCCTCCCACGACCCGCCAGGGGTCGCTTCGGCCGGGTCATCAGGACCCCCCTCAAATTGACCCTGCCGGTGCAAGTCGATTCTGGGGGGACGTGTGTAGCGGCTGCCGCCGGGTTTTCACAATCGCCTTGCACCTATCAAGGACGCGGAGCGATCACCATGCCGGGCTCGTCCAGGACGCCCGGGCAGGCCCGCGCTCAACTTGCCAGGCCTCGGTCGGGACGCCCGGGCATGCCCGGGCATGCCCGGGCAGGCTCGCCCTCAACTTGCCAGGCCGCAGCCAGGACGCTGGGCCACGCCCCCTGGCGCCGGGCCTGGGCAAACCCCCCGGCATAATAGATATATATTGCTGCCCGATAAACGGGTTTTCAGAGTGCCTGAGTGTTTGATTTCATTAAAGCAACTCGGATGAATTCTAGCTTTTTGTCGCGTCCATTCTTCCGATCGACGTGGGAGCCCCAGCTCCTTCAACTTCTTATTTGTTTGGATCTTGTTTTAAACATGGGAAATTCAATTCATGTTTCCAACAATAAATTCGAACATATTTGAAGTCACAGGAAGATGTAAATCGTAAGAGCCCCAATCTGTCCTGTGTACGTGCTGGCAGGATGGCCTGGAGGTACGCACACTCGTCTTTGAATTGTCTAGCTTAGGTTTGAATCCTGACCCCAATTCATTATATGAATATCAAGGGAAGCGCAAAGCGCCCCTCTTTTTTTCAGAATGGTTTCTCTGTATGCAGCTTTAACACAGGACGCAAAATTCGTTTCTCAGCTTCCACTGAACGAAATCGCCTGCAAATTTCAGAAGTAAATGCTTTGGATGTCGAGGTAATGTGTTCCAAACTTCAATAACGTTCGTTTCCACATTCTTGAGTTTTATGAAGAAAACCCTCGAATCAATGTCGGTGTCTGTCAGTCCGTCTGCCAAAAATGTGTTGGCGCTCATATCTCAAAGGCTATGCATTGAAACGAGCTAAAACTTGGAATATACAACGGCCAATACATCCAATTAATGGCTTTAAAAACAAATTCCACCTGAGTGCCATAGTTTTTGCTTGGGTCATAGGAGCGAACCCCAAAAAGTTGGACGTAGAAAAATTTAAACTCTGATAGTAATCAATATAGAATGGAGTTGCCTGCCGAGAGAATGAAAAAGGCACAAAAAGAATGGTGGAAATTTTTTTTCTTTATCCAGGATTTGATTGATACTGTATTTCATGACGAGCAATGGGAGAGATGGCTTACAGTATCGGTCGGAACCCCCATACAAACCGCGGGAAATAGGTTGATTCTTAATTAGTGTAATTTAATTGATGTGTGTGACGTCTCCATGTATTTTTTCTCATCCGTGGTTGCGATGGCCACTTATAGTAGCCATAGAAAATGAAGGACATTATTGGGGGTAGGTGGAGGGGGGGGGGGGGGGGATGCCAGGGGCATAGGAAAGGCCCCTTTATATGGTATGCACCATGTTACCAACTATAGAAAATGTCGAACAATAGAAAAGTAAGGGAATTCCAAAAAATCTCGGGTGCATGGTGTACTACCCTTGTGTTCTTCGGAAAAACCAAGTAATGCTCTTGAAAAGTTCATTGAAGGGGTGCCCTACATATATAGGTTAAAATACATTTACTTCTTCATGCAGGTGTATGAATCAAATTGTCACATCTTTATATGACCTTTTCTAGAGCATTACTTGGTTTTTCCAAAGAACACAAGGGTAGTGATTTTTTGAATGCCCACGAGATTTGTTGAATGTCCCTTATTTCCTATCGTCTGGCATTTTCCACAAACCATGGAATGCCCCTTCTTTTATATCGTTTGCCACATGGCACATACCATATAAAGGGGCCTTTTCTATGCCCCTGGCATTTTCCCCAAGAATATAAAACCAAAAAACTGTCCATCTAACCGTCAGTCCGGAAAGCCGTGCAATTATGTGTCTATTAATTATGTACTGCTTGCACACCAGTTGCATCCTGTCTATTAATTATGTACTGCTTGCACGCCAGTTGCATCCTGTCTATTAAGTATGTACTGCTTGCACACCAGTTGCATCCTGTCTATTAATTATGTACGTCTATTATTTACATACTGTTGGAATATACCTTTCAACCCTTTCGACTGCTGAGATCCCTCAGACCTTTGAAGACCCTTTAAGTCCACCAATATCCTTAAGACCACCAAAAACCCTGCAGACCCATGGAACCCTTCCCCCCCACCCCCCACCCCCTTAATATGTTTTCTCCTGTTGTTGTGCTTGTATGCCCCCCTCCCCCTCTCTCCCCCGATTGTTTTCCAATATATATATATATATACATATATATATATACACATATATATATATACATACATATATATACATACATATACATACATATATATACATATATATACATACATATACATATATATATATACACATATATACATACATATATATACATACATATACATACATATACATATATATATATACACATATATACATACATATATATACATACATATATATACATATATATACATACATATACATATATACACATATATACATACATATACATATATATATATACACATATATACATACATATACATATATATATATATACATATATATATATACATATACATATTGTTACGGACCGTGGATAAGATGTTCGTTTTGCCGAGCGGAGGCCCCGCGGTCGTACAGTTTTAGTGTATGCTGTTATGTTGCAATTAACAGGGGAGTGAAACTTTCATATAGAATCTTGAAACTGGTACTTATTGACTTCTTTAGATCACATAGGACTCAAAACCACCTGTTTCCAATTTTTTCCAGCATGGATACGCACTCAATCCAAGGTGGCGGCCATTTAACACGATAATCGCTTAATCGCCAACTATTTTGGACATTTGTAATGGATATAGTTGTCCAGTATATCGTTTTATAGGTTTTTTTGGTCACTGAATTCATTGAAGTACTTATATCATCAATAACACAAAGCATAAAGTGAATAATCATCCAATATGAGGTATAATTGGCGCCATATGGCATGGCACACCCATATAAATACCCAATGAACGATACACAAATATTTGGGTTATTGAAGGAACTGCGCTCCAACGCGAGTCGAAAGAATTGACGCGACCAAAGACGGAATTCGTCCGAGTTGCTTTATTGAAACAAAACAGCTCAGGTATTCTGACAAGCCCGTTTTTCGGGCAACAATATATATACACATTTATGTCGGGAAGTTTGCCCGGCAAAAGCTATACCGGGCATGCCCGGGTATCAAGGGCGAGCCTTGGAAAGGCGAGTCTGGACCTGCCCGGGCGTGTTTGGCTGCGGCCTGGCAAGTCGAGGCTGGGCGTGCCCGGGCGCTCTGGGCGAGCACTGGAAAGGCGATAGCGGGCATGCCCGGACGCTCTGGGCGAGCCCTGGAAAGGCGATAGCGGGCATGCCCGGACGCTCTGGGCGTGCCCTGGAAAGGCGATAGCGGGCATGCCCGGACGCTCTGGGCGAGCCCTGGAAAGGCGATAGCGGGCATGCCCGGACGCTCTGGGCGAGCCCTGGAAAGGCGAGAGCGGGCATGCCCGGGAAAGACGAGACCGGGCGTGCCCGGGAGGTTCGGGCGTGCCCGGGAACAGTGAGTCCGGGCATGCCCGGGAGAGGCGCGTCTGGCCGTGTTCTGGCCGGTGCAAGGCGATTATGTACATCCAGCGGTAACCGCTACATTATAATAATGATTATGTATATTTGTTTTTCAGCAAAATAAATCTGTCCTGATCGTTCTATGGAAGACTGCATGGCTTGAGCCATAATAATGTAACCACAGGAATGGATGCATGGGTGCAATCTGCCATGAAATCAGAGTTGACCAGCTTATGAAGTGTCCATTTCTAAACATGTATTTTCTTTTCTACTTGCAGGTAAATAATGGCATCCGAAGCGGAACCTCTGGAGAAAAGGGCACGTACCGAACTAAATTTCAAGCTGTGCATCAAATGTCAAACTTTAAAAGAAGACCAATTAAAGGAACCCCCACAGTCCCAAAAGCAATCAACGTATGACAAATTTCTAACAGCGGTTCGTTTGAGAGCGCAGTTTGGAAACACTGACTTTATTGCACTCAACGAAAAAATTGGACAATTGACAGCACAAGATTTATGTGACAAACATGTTGTGTGGCACAGAACGTGCTATGCTATGAGCACAAATAAAGAACATATAATACGTGATGAAAAGCGCTACAACCGAGCGTGTGCAACATCCGATGTTACTCTCCTTAGTAGCCGAACCGTGGGGAGACCAACTGCTTCATCAACACTTAGTGCTACGGACGAAGAGCCAGTGTCAAAAAAGTACACCCGATCACAGTTAACTGCATATGACAAAGCAGAATGTTTCTTCTGTCAAGGTAAAATACAAGGTCCCTTGCACGAATGTCAATCAGCAAATATTGGAAAGCAGATAAAGGACATAGTACACCACTCCAACAACCAAGAATGGAAGGTTAACTATGCCACTGTCCTATCTGACAATGATGCGCTGTCATGTGATATTGTCTACCACAAGAAGTGCATCACCGAACAGTGGCAGTTTCTAAAGCAGGGAAATGCTGCAGACAGTGGATCATGCCCTAAGACAGCTGACCGCTGCAACACAGATGCCAGTGGGCCGACAGTACACCACATCACGGCTGAAATTGAATTCTTTGCCGAAATACAAGATCGCATCAACGAGGGAGAATTTATTCCAATGGACGAAGCAGAAAAGCTATACTTATCGAAGATGGAACAATACAACATCCAGTATGTCTCGAAGTTTTCTAACGCCAAGTCCGAGCGGAGGTGGCTATGACAAAATATCGAGGAAAATGTTAATCTCGTTCAGTTCACACCATTACCGAAGAAGCCCACACTGATACATTCCAAAGCTGCACAAAATGCTGCAGTTGATGAAGCTGTCAAGAACAACACATACGATGACATGAAGAAGTTATTTGAAGCAAGCAGAGTCCTACGTAAATTGATCCAGGAAACAAAGAAAGACCCGTGGGTTTTCACCGGAACACTCGAAAATAGTGAGCATTGCGTAGTGCCACAGGAGCTCCACAGCATGGTGCTTTGGATCATGAAAGGTACAACTACAGTTAAAACTGAAGCTCGTGCACAAGAGTTTAATAGATCTGCGTCAATCGTCTCTCAGCAAATAGTACAAGCCCACAAATCTAATCGGCAACTCCTGTATGACCCAAAATCACCAGTGGCTGTGTCGTAATAGATGGCATGGCTCTCGTGCAGGAGATGGTTGTTCGGAAGGATGGTATAAAGTGTTGCCGAGACCTGTCAGGCTGTTTCATTCGAAGTGTTGACAACAAGTCGCGAGGCTACAGTGACATATACTTATTATTCGATAACTACACTGTTACAAACTCCATGAAGGACAGAACGAGACAGCTCCGAACAGCAGGAAGAGCACAAGACAAGGGATACAAAATAGAAGATTCCACACCTATCAAAGACTTTAAGGTATTCCAAGGAACCAAGGAAACCAAAGCCAACCTCGTGCTATACCTTGCACCAAACCTGTCCAGCTGTGCAAACTGCCGATCACTACCCACACACACAAAGGTGTTATGTCTTCCCAATCAAACATGGTGAACATCACAAGTACACAGGAGGAAGCCGACACGTTACTGGTCATGTATGCAGTAGCAGTGAGTAGTTTGGGTAATACACCACATATATACTCCTCTGACACAGATGTGTTGGTGCTCGCTCTGTGCAGGGTCCCAGACCTCAACACAGAGAGTCTCATCATCATGGGCTCTGGTGATCGACGACGGAAGATTAAACTCAAACCTATCTACATGGCCATTGGCGCAGAACGTGCAGCAGCTTTGCCAGGATTCCACGCGCTCACTGGATGTGATACCACTGGCCACATCCAGGGAAAGGGAAAGCCTACTTGCTTCAAATCCTTCATGAAGGCTAGTGATGACGTAATCCATGCACTAGCTGGGCTTGGTGTTGGTGTGTATCCATCTCCGGAGGTGTTGGCTTGTTGTGAAAAGTTCGTGTGTCAGCTCTTCAAACCTGGTTATGAATCAGCTAAAGCACTCCGGTGGCATATGTTCAAGCAACTCAAGGGCAACCAGGGTGTAGAGAAACTACCTCCAACTCAAGGATCCATAACTGAACACATTCTGCGAGCACACTTCCAAGCTAACATTTGGGTGCAGGACACAGTAGCTGTTCCAAGTCTTCTAGATCCAGTATCGTTGGGATGGAAACAACTAGATGACGGACGTTGTGTTCCTGTGACGTCGAAAGTTCCACCGGTACCAGAGGCTGTCGTCGGCCTCGTGAAGTGTTCATGTATTGCCAGCAAATGCAGTGGACGGTGTTCTTGCAAGACCAATAATCTGTCATGCACAGAGCTTTGCAAGTGTGAAGGTGCTGAAGGATCATGCACTAATGTTGCAAATGAGGAGACAGAGAGTGATGATGATGATGACAGCGACAGTGATGACTAATAACGTGGCAGTAATAACTAGCATCCGGATACATGTATAATTGAGCATCCAATTTGATATGTGTATGAACACCATTTTGTTTTCCCCATGATTGTTAGATACATAACATGCCTAGGTAAATTTCCATAACACAAGTATGTTGATAAATGGTTTGATTTTTCTGTATATGGTGGCCACCATCTTGGACTTATTCTACGACATTAATGAAAACATTGAAAACTTCTTAAAGAAGTAACATACTTGGTAGAAAAGAATATATTGTAATCACAAAAATGTCCTTAGCTTATCATTATACATGTACGAAAATAAATGGTTCAGATATAAAAATATCATATTTTTTCGAAATTTGGTGGACGCCATCTTGGATGTTGTCAATGGATATGAATGAAAACATTGAAGACAGTCTATTTCATACAACCATATGTAGATACAAATGTATTGTAATCAAAAGCATGTCCATAATAAGCTTATCATTGTGCATATATTGAATACGTTGGTTCAAATATAACGATTTATTACTTTTTCGGTATATGCTGGCGGCCATCTTGAATTTTGCCACTGGACATAAATTAAAAAATTGGAAACAGGTTGTTTTGTGTTCAGTGTGATCATAGAAAGTAAAAAATCACAAGTTTGCAGATTCTATATGAACCGTTCACTAAATAACACAACGACCTACACTATTTCCCCGATTCACCCGATCCCCGAGCGTTGGCCAGATCGCGCCACAGATATTCAATAGGGAAAAGACAAAAGCGACACGGATGTGAAGAAGAAGAAGAAGACGAAAAGGTTGGCAATACTACTAAATTTATTCCTATTATTTACATGCTCAAAATAACCAAGGAAGAAGGAAATATAAGAAAATAATATACAGAAAATATTAGAGACACAGTGAAAATTCCTTATACAAGCTTAATTAAATCCCCAGGGACAAAACAAACAGAACAAACTCACGTACACGAATGGGGAAATTGCAGGCAGGAATGACAGGAGGTGGGTGGCTGGAGGGGGAGGAAGGCACGGAGCTGGCTGGAGCTTGATCCCGCACGGGACGTCGGGCTGGACCTCGACGGCCGCCGATGCCACCGATCCTGTCGTGTGCGCGGGGTAACGGGTCGGAGCTGCTTGGTGGAGCCAACGCTGCTGGTGGGGGGTCTGGCGTGACGGGTTCTCTCTCCCTCTCTCACTAACTCCAGGACTCTTCCTCTCTTGCTTAGTCCAACCACTCTTTCTCTCTCTTGGTCCAATCACTCCTCACCACCGACAACTCAACGCAACCAACGCAACCCCTGACCACCACAACGCAACTGTTACATATTTATGTGAATGTATGGGAATTACCATTCAGGTCTTTGCTTATCCGTGTGGAGTATATTAAGTGGTTGTGGTTGGAGGGTCAGGAGCCCTTCGGAGGGAGTGGCCGGAAACGGAAGTGGCCGGAAACGGAAGTGACCGAAAAGGGAAGAAGAAAAGACACGAGGGAACAGGACGAGTATTCTTCTTGAACTTCCTCGCCCCGCGACGACAAAAGGTGGAATCGACCTCGCGCTGCGTGGAAAACAGAGGCGTTCCGAAACCCGTTTGGCGAGAGGAGTTACCTGGACGCGTAACTACCTTTTGACACATCAAGTCCCCGAGAGTTCGTGCACGGAACCAAGCGGTCGCACGTTGGGCCACGCGCGCGTTGCAAACCGCGCTTGGTTTTGCCCCGTCTACAAGGACGCGTACGGGTCGCACGTTGAGCCTCGCACGCGTTGCAAACCGCGCTTGGTTTGCCCTGTCTACAAGGACGCGTACGGGTCGCACGTCGAGCCTCGCACGCGTTGCAACCCGCGCTTGGTTTTGCCCCGTCTACAAGGACGCGTACGGGTCGCACTTTGGGGCCTCGCGCACGTTGGAAGCCGCGCTGGATTTTGCCCCGTTGCTTGGCAAGGAGGGGCGCTGCAGCAGCTGTCCCCGGTACGAGACGGCACGTTTGGAGCACGTCCGCCCGGGGTTCGTTCAACCGCCCGTGTGCGGAGACGAGAGACATTGTGAGAGACATTGACCACGGAGGGAGTCAGGAGTGGGGCTCACGTGAGGAATATATAAGATGGCCATCTTAGAGTTAGTGTAGATGAGTTTGCATCTTTGTAATATTGATTGTGCATTGTTGATGGTTGTTGATTGCTCAGGGAATATATTATTGATTATTCCGGATCCTTGGTGTGGGGTTTCTTCTTGACCGGAATTCATATGGGTTGCGTTACGAAAGCTCATATATATCATCCGACTTGCTGGCGAAGGTCCTCTCACGGTCCGGGGGTCACCGAGACCAGGTAGTCACCGAGGGGACCACGTAACAGAATTGGGGGCTCGTCCAAATTACGATTTGCGGTTTCGCAATTGGGTCTACGTCCGGGATTTAAAATTGTATAAAGTAATAAAATAATAATTTTAAGTAATTAAAATTTATTAATTAATTATTAATTGGTAAAAAATTTTTGTTTTGAGAAATTGCGGTAAAATCTTGGGTGAAGGTTAACAGGTGTTAACGATAGGCACCATGGCGTTTGTGGCACAGAACTTTGGGGTAACACCGAGTGAGGCACAGTTCCGAGCGTTGCTAAAGTCGGACCTCTTGAAATTGGCCAAACATTTTAACTTGGAAGTCCGAACTAATTTGAGGAAGGCAGAGTTGCAGGCCACGGTGATACAATCTATGGTGGGATTAGGAACATGGGACGAGTTAGCCTGGGAGTGGCTACCCGAAGAACCAGAAGACGTTGAGCTCCGTAAACTGGAGTTGCAGTTACGGAGCCAGGAACGGATTAAAGAAGAAGAAAGGAAAGCAGAAGAGAGGAGAGAAGAGAAACAAGCAGAGGAAAGGAGAGTGGAACGAGAACTCCAGGAAAGGTTAGCAGAAGAAGAAAGGAAAGCAGAAAAGGAAAGAGCAGAAGAAGAAAGGAAAGCAGAAAAGGAAAGAGCAGAAGAAGAAAGGAAAGCAGAAAAGGAAAGAGCAGAAGAAGAAAGGAAAGCAGAAAAGGAAAGAGCAGAAGAAGAAAGGAAAGCAGAAGAGAGGAGGGAAGAGAAACAAGCGGAGGAAAGGAGAGTGGAACGAGAACTCCAGGAAAGGTTAGAAGGGAGAAAAGCAGAGGAGAGGAGAGCTGCAAGGGACCTCGAAGCAGAGGAGAGAAAAGCGGAAAGGGAATTAAAGGAACGTGACATGGAGCTTCAGCAAGAAATCAAATTCAAGGAGCTGGAGTTAATGAGAGAACGGGGAGAGGCACCACCCTTGCTGACGGGGTCGACACCTAACCAGAAAACCTGGGATGTGGGCAGACATGTGAGGCTGGTTCCACCGTTCAGTGAAAAAGAAGTCGCGAAATTTTTTCCACACTTTGAGAAAGTGGCTCGACAATTAAACTGGCCGGAGGAGGCATGGACCATACTCGTGCAAAGTGTGCTGGTGGGGAAAGCTCAGGAAATTTATTCGGCGCTACCAATGGACCAATGTGCAGATTATGAGGTACTGAAGAAGCACATCCTCAAAGCCTATGAGTTGGTTCCGGAAGCTTACAGGCAAAAATTCAGGAATGCCAGGAAGAGGGAGAGTGAGACCCATGTGGAGTTTGCCAGAGTGAAAGAAAACATGTTTGATCGGTGGTGTGAGTCAAAAGGAGTCGGGAAAGACTTCGAAACATTGCGGGACTTGATCCTGGTGGAGGAATTCCAGCAGTGTGTCCACGAGGACATCAAAGTGTACCTGCAGGAAAAGAAAGTACCGAAGTTGTGGGACGCAGCCACCATGGCAGATGATTATGCCTTAACCCACCGAATAGGGGTCCACGAACCTAACTCCTCGCCTAGATCTCCGCAGGGGAGGTGGGGAACAGCAGGTGCGGAGAACGACCATACATGGCGGCGGCCTCGAGATGATTATGGGGACAACTATGATACCCCACCGGTTCGAAATCAGAGGGATGCGGGCCCAAGACAAACTTATAGTTCGGGGGGCCCGAGGCAGACCCCGAGTTTTTCCTCCGGACCTACTTGCGCGTTTTGCAAGAAACCTGGACACTTGATGTCCAGTTGTTACCTCATGAAAAGGGACAACCCAGAGCGGAGTCCGACTATTACAACTCCGAATGCGATGGCTAGCGTAAGAAATCGCCATCAAAAGGGTTACCAACCATTTATTTCAGAGGGGTTTGTGTCACTGGATGGAGCCTCGACTAACCGGAGACCGGTTAGGATATTGAGGGACACAGGGGCCCATCAATCTTTAATGCTTGAAGGCATTTTGCCATGGTCCGAGGAGACGGCAACGGGGGATAGTGTTCGTTTACAGGGGATCGGGGGTGGTGTTAGTGCTCCCCTTCAGGTCATCCAGTTGGAGTCCGATTTGGTGTCAGGACCGGTCACCGTCGGTTTACAAGCCACGCTTCCTGTAGAGGGTGTATCTGTGGTTATCGGGAATGATTTGGCCGGGGGTCAAGTTTATGGTAACCTGAGGGTTGGTAAAGAGCCCAGCAGGGAGAATAACACCACACCAGCTCGGGATGGCGACAAAAGTGCCAAGTTGTTTGTAGGGGGACTGAACTTCAAAACAGAGGAAGAAATTCTGACCTCTGTCTTCAACAGATATGGGCCGCTGGTGGAAGTGCGGGTGGTAAGAGACTGGGAAACGCAACAGTCAAGAGGGTTCGGCTTTGTCACGTTTGCCAGCACAAAAGACGCCAGAGAGGCAGAGAAGAATTGGAATGGCAAGGATTTGGAGGGTCGGACCATAACAGTAGGGAAGGCATTTCGTAGGCGTCGAGAGGTCTACAGGAGAGGACAACTGGGCGGTAGTTTTGGTGGGGGCCGCAATCAAAATTATTATGGAGGCTCCCTGAGTTACGGCCGCTCCCGAAGGAAGGATTGGCAAAGTAGGGGCCGAGAAGGAGACCGCTATTCATGGGACTACAGGGACCAGTGGTCCCACCCTAATTATTAGGGAAGTTCTGAGAAGTTGAAGCACTGAAGGTGGCGGAGCCGCCGAGCCAAGATTCCTACACGAATTAACCGTGAACGCCGTTCCTAAAGGCGTCCATGTAGGAACTTTCATGCACGGACTAACCGTGAACTCCACGTTCCTCAAGGCGCCCCTGTAGAGAACTTTCCTGCACGGACTAACCGTGAACTCCGCGTTCCTAAAGGCATCCATGTAGTGAATACTCGGCTTGGCCTCCCGGAAAAAGTGTTATCGAGTTGCTTAACTTTGGATCTTTGATCAACCCCTTAACCTTCATTCCCAAGAAACTCACGGTCAAAGTCAGAGGGTCATGAGATGGAGTTTGATTTGGCAGGGACAATGTCGTTGTTGGTACTTAGTCCAGAGGGAGTAATCTGGAGGGGTTGAGTTATCTGGTTTGTTTCTCCAAATTGGCCGGCGAAGAAAGTTTTCGCTGGGTTCAAACTTTCTTTCTTGAAGGGGGGGAGTGTTACATATTTATGTGAATGTATGGGAATTACCATTCAGGTCTTTGCTTATCCGTGTGGAGTATATTAAGTGGTTGTGGTTGGAGGGTCAGGAGCCCTTCGGAGGGAGTGGCCGGAAACGGAAGTGGCCGGAAACGGAAGTGACCGAAAAGGGAAGAAGAAAAGACACGAGGGAACAGGACGAGTATTCTTCTTGATCTTCCTCGCCCCGCGACGACAAAAGGTGGAATCGACCTCGCGCTGCGTGGAAAACAGAGGCGTTCCGAAACCCGTTTGGCGAGAGGAGTTACCTGGACGCGTAACTACCTTTTGACACGTCAAGTCCCCGAGAGTTCGTGCACGGAACCAAGCGGTCGCACGTTGGGCCATGCGCGCGTTGCAAACCGCGCTTGGTTTTGCCCCGTCTACAAGGACGCGTACGGGTCGCACGTTGAGCCTCGCACGCGTTGCAAACCGCGCTTGGTTTGCCCCGTCTACAAGGATGCGTACGGGTCGCACGTCGAGCCTCGCACGCGTTGCAACCCGCGCTTGGTTTTGCCCCGTTGCTTGGCAAGGAGGGGCGCTGCAGCAGCTGTCCCCGGTACGAGACGGCACGTTTGGAGCACGTCCGCCCGGGGTTCGTTCAACCGCCCGTGTGCGGAGACGAGAGACATTGTGAGAGACATTGACCACGGAGGGAGTCAGGAGTGGGGCTCACGTGAGGAATATATAAGATGGCCATCTTAGAGTTAGTGTAGATGAGTTTGCATCTTTGTAATATTGATTGTGCATTGTTGATGGTTGTTGATTGCTCAGGGAATATATTATTGATTATTCCGGATCCTTGGTGTGGGGTTTCTTCTTGACCGGAATTCATATGGGTTGCGTTACGAAAGCTCATATATATCATCCGACTTGCTGGCGAAGGTCCTCTCACGGTCCGGGGGTCACCGAGACCAGGTAGTCACCGAGGGGACCACGTAACACAACCATCGCACACCTTGCGCGCGCGCCTTTATAGCGCCTCCGGCGATTAAGCCGCCGGCCTTCAGGACACGCCCATCGGTGTGCTCACCTCGGCCATGGTTGGTCGCGCGACCCTCTGGCTCCGCCCTTGATGACGACGGGCGGGCACGCCTTTCTTCCCCGACCCGAGCACATGTTCAATGGTGGTTTTGGAGGGGATGTAATTGGCAAATTGAGGCTTGGCCATGACGAAAGGGGAAATGGAGGTTTTTGGGAATGGGAATGGGGAATGAAGGGAATCTATCTTATTTCACTCGGTGCAATGGAGTGTCATTTTAATGGAAGACAAAGCCTTAACCAAATACACAGAATAAGGAAATAAACTACTGAACAGGGATATTATAGTGTCCTTCAATGTATGCTTTATGGAATTAACTACCGGAACGCCCTTTGACCTTTATACAACAGACTGGAGGCAGGAAGGCGCAGACTAAAACAATAATTCACAACCATTTACTATACAATACAACACAATCAAAAGAACTCAATCCTCATATCCGCAACAATATATATACATATATATATATATACATATATATATACATATATACATACATATATACATACATATATATATATATACTGTTACATATTTATGTGAATGTATGGGAATTACCATTCAGGTCTTTGCTTATCCGTGTGCAGTATATTAAGTTGTTGTGGTTGGAGGGTCAGGAGCCCTTCGGAGGGAGTGGCCGGAAACGGAAGTGGCCGGAAACGGAAGTGGCCGGAAACGGAAGTGACCGAAAAGGGAAGAAGAAAAGACACGAGGGAACAGGACGAGTATTCTTCTTGATCTTCCTCGCCCCGCGACGACAAAAGGTGGAATCGACCTCGCGCTGCGTGGAAAACAGAGGCGTTCCGAAACCCGTTTGGCGAGAGGAGTTACCTGGACGCGTAACTACCTTTTGACACGTCAAGTCCCCGTGAGTTCGTGCACGGAACCAAGCGGTCGCACGTTGGGCCACGCGCGCGTTGCAAACCGCGCTTGGTTTTGCCCCGTCTACAAGGACGCGTACGGGTCGCACGTTGAGCCTCGCACGCGTTGCAAACCGCGCTTGGTTTGCCCCGTCTACAAGGACGCGTACGGGTCGCACGTCGAGCCTCGCACGCGTTGCAACCCGCGCTTGGTTTTGCCCCGTCTACAAGGACGCGTACGGGTCGCACTTTGGGGTCTCGCGCGCGTTGGAAGCCGCGCTGGATTTTGCCCCGTTGCTTGGCAAGGAGGGGCGCTGCAGCAGCTGTCCCCGGTACGAGACGGCACGTTTGGAGCACGTCCGCCCGGGGTTCGTTCAACCGCCCGTGTGCGGAGACGAGAGACATTGTGAGAGACATTGACCACGGAGGGAGTCAGGAGTGGGGCTCACGTGAGGAATATATAAGATGGCCATCTTAGAGTTAGTGTAGATGAGTTTGCATCTTTGTAATATTGATTGTGCATTGTTGATGGTTGTTGATTGCTCAGGGAATATATTATTGATTATTCCGGATCCTTGGTGTGGGGTTTCTTCTTGACCGGAATTCATATGGGTTGCGTTACGAAAGCTCATATATATCATCCTACTTGCTGGCGAAGGTCCTCTCACGGTCCGGGGGTCACCGAGACCAGGTAGTCACCGAGGGGACCACGTAACAGAATTGGGGGCTCGTCCAAATTACGATTTGCGGTTTCGCAATTGGGTCTACGTCCGGGATTTAAAATTGTATAAAATAATAAAATAATAATTTTTAGTAATTAAAATTTATTAATTAATTATTAATTGGTAAATTTTTTTTGTTTTGAGAAATTGCGGTAAAATCTTGGGTGAAGGTTAACAGGTGTTAACGATAGGCACCATGGCATTTGTGGCACAGAACTTTGGGGTAACACCGAGTGAGGCACAGTTCCGAGCGTTGCTAAAGTCGGACCTCTTGAAATTGGCCAAACATTTTAACTTGGAGGTCCGAACTAATTTGAGGAAGGCAGAGTTGCAGGCCACGGTGATACAATCTATGGTGGGATTAGGAACATGGGACGAGTTAGCCTGGGAGTGGCTACCCGAAGAACCAGAAGACGTTGAGCTCCGGAAACTGGAGTTGCAGTTACGGAGCCAGGAACGGATTAAAGAAGAAGAAAGGAAAGCAGAAAAGGAAAGAGCAGAAGAAGAAAGGAAAGCAGAAAAGGAAAGAGCAGAAGAAGAAAGGAAAGCAGAAAAGGAAAGAGCAGAAGAAGAAAGGAAAGCAGAAGAGAGGAGGGAAGAGAAACAAGCGGAGGAAAGGAGAGTGGAACGAGAACTCCAGGAAAGGTTAAAAGAAGAAGAAAGGAAAGCAGAAGCAGAGGAAAGGAGAGTGGAACGAGAACTCCAGGAAAGGTTAGAAGGGAGAAAAGCAGAGGAGAGGAGAGCTGCAAGGGACCTCGAAGCAGAGGAGAGAAAAGCGGAAAGGGA